>NC_142798.1:43876930-44152091 GCF_049724085.1 Artemia sp. Qi Xiang Cuo | reverse complement strand
ATCCAATCGTCACCTTTCGGGTATTAGCATTCAACGGAAGATCAATAAAAGAAAGGCCTACTCTTCTACTAATATCGTAAACCATATCTTGTCTACGTGTCGAAACTGTTACCTCTGTAAAAATAATGTGATAATAGGCAGTAAAATTGCCAGAAAAATAAAAAGGGCAATGTCATAAAATATCATGACGGAATATAAAGATGAATCGATGAAAAACTAAGCACCAGCAAACTTAACTGACATTGATCAAACAGTCATTGATACAAATAATATCAAAGATTAAAAGCATATTGAGCATGTTGATGACACACCAGTAAAAATTGTGTTTGACTATAAATAGACTAACGATTATTCTACTGATTACGAACTAAGAAAAGACAATAGCTATAATATCAAGAGAGAATATGGTGAACTATTTTATGGAACAGATTCAAAATGTCCAAAGTTAATCATTGATATTAATAATGTATCGTAATATATTTTTTGTATTAATATTCTACATAGCATTATTTCATTAAAAATATATTATGCATTACATTGTTATGTGTTCATTATTTTTAGAGTAAGCTAGTATATCAAACGTTTAGAATGTCTAATAAAACGTCGGAGATGTAAGAAAAGGAATTTGCATACATCTATTGTCAGACACATGAGAACAAATTCCAACGAAAAAGAAACAATATAAAAGAAACTCACATTATTTTGATGCTAGGACTATTTTGAAAATTTAAAAACTTTTTTCAGTTTTAACGATCGAATTTTAATGTGAGTTAAAAAAAAATCTCAAATGGTTTGTTAAATCAGAAATAATTTAAAAAAAAACACAAAAGTGAAAAAAAATCCAATATAGTTCTTGCAATACCAAAGTTATTTTTACAAAGTACAAAACTACTTGACACAAATCCGAAATAGTTCTAACAGATTAAAAAAACATTTGCTAAATAATACAAAACACGCTTCAAAATATGAAAATTCTAACAACATCCCAAATAGTTCTAATTGAATACAAAAGTTCAAACATATTCTAAAAATAATTTTTACTGAACATAAATAATTCTTACAAAATACAAGAAGTTCTAAAAAATCCAAAATAGTTCTTACAAAACAAAAATTATTCTTACAAAATAGAAAAAATATTTTAAACGAATCCAAAATAGTTCTAGCAGAATAAAAAATATTTACTGCAAAATATAAAATGCTTTTCAAAAATAGCAAAAATTCTAAAAACATCGAAAACAGTTCTTACAGAATACAAAAAGTTCAGAGAAATCCGGAAATAGTTCTTACAAAATAAAAAAATACTTTAGACAAATCCAAAATAGTTCTAACAGAATAAAAAATAGTCCTTGCAAAATACAAAATACTTGTTACAAAACCAAAAGATTTCTAACAATATTAAAAATAGTTCTTACAGAATATAAAAGTTCAAACAAAAACCAAAACAGTTCTTACAAAACAGAAATAATCCTTAAAAAATACAAAAAGTTCTAAGAAATAAAAAATAGTTACTACAAAAATAAAATTATTAATACTAAATACAAACATAATTTACCCATATCCGCAATATTCATAACAGAATATAAAATACTTGGTACAAAATATAAAATAATTGCTTCAACACAAACACTTTATAGACAAACACCGAATAGTAATTATAGCCTCCAAAAAAATTCAAACATATTCAAAAAATAATTCTTACAAAGCAGAAACAATTCTTGAAAAATAAAAAAGTTGTAAGAAAATCGAAAATAGTTCTTAAACAACAAAAACTATTCTTAAAAAAAGAAAAAATCCTTTACACAAATCCAAAATAGTTTTAACAGAATTAAAAATAGCTTCTGCAAAATATGAAATACTTTTCACAGAGCACGAAAATTCTAAAAACACCAAAAGTAGTTCTTACAGAATACAAGAAGTTCAAATAAATTCCAAAAATTGTTCTTAAAAAACAAAAATCATTCTTACGAAATACAAAAATATTTTAGACAAATCCAAAATAGTACTAACATAATAAAAAATAGTTGTTTCAAAACTTGAAATACTTGTTAAAAAACAAAAATATTTCTTAAAACATCAAAAATAGTTCTTACAGAATATAAAAAGTTCAAACAAAATCAAAATTGTTCTTACGAAACATAAATAATTCTTAAAAAATATAAAAAGTTCTAAGAAATCCAAAATAGTTCTTACAAAACAAAATTATTCGTAGTAAATACAAAAACACTTTACGCAAATCCACAATAGTTCTAACAGAATAAAAAAATACTTGGTGTAAAATACCAAATACTTGCTTGGATTTGAATACCAAATTCAAGACAGTAAATTTCTAACAACATCCCAAATAGTTATTATAGCATACAAAAAATTCAAACATATTCCAAAAATAATTCTTACAAAGCAGAAACAATTCTTGCAATATACAAAAAGTTGTAAGACAATCAAAAATAGTTCTTAAACAACAAAAACTATTCTTAAAAATAAAAAAAATCCTTTACACAAATCCAAAATAGTTTTAACAGAGTTAAGAATATCTTCTGGAAAATATGAAATACGTGTCACAAAGCACGGAAATTCTAACAACACCGAAAGTAGTTCTTACAGTATACAAAAAGTTCAAACAAAATCCAAAAATAATTCTTAACAAACAAAAATTATTCTTATGAAATACAAAAATATTAAAGACAAAACCGAAATAATACTAACAGACTAAAAAATATTTGTTGCAAAATTCGAAATACTTGTTACAAAACAAAAAGATTTCTAACCACATCAAAAATAGTTCTTACAGAATATAAAAAGTTCAAACAAAATCTAAATTGTTCTTACGAAACAGAAATAATTCTTAAAAATTAAAGAAAGTTGTAAGAAATCCAAATTATTTCTTACAAAACAATAAATTATTCTTAAAAAATAAAAAATAGTTAACACAAATCCAAAATAGTTCTAACAGAATAAAAATACTTGGTGCAAAGTACAAAATACGTGCTTCAAAACATTAAATTTCTAACAACATCCCAAAAACTCTTGGATACACACAATACGGAAATTTCATTCAAGAAATTATGCAAAATATTTGTAAGTAAGTAACAAGCTCTTTATTGATTTCACCTCTTGAATATACAGTACAGATACTTCATTCAAGAAACGTGATTAAACACGTTTTGAAACTACATGCTATTTGTATGCCTTTCCTTGGCACCTTTCCAAACGAGCGGGGATTCCCTACTGCCTCCTACACATTGCAAAAAAGTGAGCAGTACGAAAACTCCACGTTTTCAACCAGACTGTTTTCTTAGGGACCAATCGGGAGAGATATGTAAAGTCGACATACCTTTATTTCCTTTTTTTAAGGTTCATTTAGACGAGGTTACGTGCGCGCACGTAACCTCGTCTAAATGAACCTTAAAAAATGAAATAAAGCTATGTCGACGTTACATATCTCTCCCGATTGGTCCCTAAAAAACCAGTCTGGTTGAAAACGTGGAGTTTTCGTACTGCTCACTTTTTTGCAATGTGTAGGAACCAGTGGGGAATCCCGCTCGTTTGGAAAGGTGCCAAGGAAAGGCATACAAATAGCATGTAGTTTCAAAACGTGTTTAATCACGTTTCTTGAATGAAGTATCTGTACTGTATATTCAAGAGGTGAAATCAATAAAGAGCTTGTTACTTACTTACAAATATTTTGTATAATTTCTTGAATGAAATTTCCGTATTGTGTGTATCCAAGAGTTTTTGGGATGTTGTTAGAAATTTAATGTTTTGAAGCAAGTATTTTGTACTTTGCACCAAGTATTTTTTATTCTGTTAGAACTATTTTGGATTTGTGTTAACTATTTTTTATTTTTTAAGAATAATTTATTTTTTTGTAAGAAATAATTTGGATTTCTTACAACTTTTTATATTTTTTAAGAATTATTTCGGTTTCGTAAGAACAATTTAGATTTTGTTTGAACTTTTTATATTCTGTAAGAACTATTTTTGATGTTGTTAGAAATCTTTTGTTTTGTAACAAGTATTTCGAATTTTGCAACAACTGTTTTTTATTCTGTTAGTACTATTTTGGATTTTTCTAAAATATTTTTGTATTTCGTAAGAATAATTTTTGTTTTTTAAGAACTATTTTCGGATTTTGTTTGAACTTTTTGTATCCTGTAAGAACTACTTTTGGTGTTGTTAGAATTTCCGTGCTTTATGACACGTATTTCATATTTTGCAGAAGATATTCTTAACTCTGTTAGAACTATTTTGGATTTGTGTAAAGGATTTTTTCTATTTTTAAGAATAGTTTTTGTTGTTTAAGAACTATTTTTGATTGTATTACAACTTTTTGTATATTGCAAGAATTGTTTCTGCTTTGTAAGAATTATTTTTGGAATATGTTTGAATTTTTTGTATGCTATAATAACTATTTGGGATGTTGTTAGAAATTTAGTGTCTTGAAGCAAGTATTTGGTATTTTGCACCAAGTATTTTTTTATTCTGTTAGAACTATTGTGGATTTGTGTAAAGTATTTTTGTATTTACTACGAATAATTTTTGTTTTGTAAGAACTATTTTGGATTTCTTAGAACTTTTTACATTTTTTAATAATTATTTATGTTTCGTAAGAACAATTTTGATTTTGTTTGAACTTTTTATATTCTGTAAGAACTATTTTTGATGTTTTAAGAAATATTTTTGTTTTGTAACAAGTACTTCAAGTTTTGCAACAACTATTTTTTATTATGTTAGTAATATTTTGGATTTGTCTAAAATATTTTTGTATTTCGTAAGAATGATTTTTGTTTTTTAAGAACTATTTTTGGAATTTATTTGAACTTTTTGTATTCTGTAAGAACTACTTTCGGTGTTTTTAGAATTTTCGTGATCTGTGACAAGTATTTCATATTTTGCAGAAGCTATTTTTAATTCTGTTAAAACTATTTTGGATTTGTGTAAAGGATTTTTTCTATTTTTAAGAATAGTTTTTGTTGTTTAAGAACTATTTTCGATTTTCTTAAAACTTTTTTATTTTGCAAGAATTGTTTCTGCTTTGTAAGAATTATTTTTGGAATAAGTTTGAATTTTTTGTATGCTATAATAACTATTTGGGATGTTGTTAGAAATTTAGTGTCTTGAAGCAAGTATTTGGTATTTTGCACCAAGTATTTTATATTCTTTTAGAGCTATTGTGGATTTGTGTAAAGTATTTTTGTATTTATTATGAATAATTTTTGTTTTGTAAGAACTATTTTGGATTTCTTATAACTTTTTGTATTTTTTAAGAATTATTTCTGTTTTGTAAGAACTGCTTTGGATTTTGTTTGAACTTTTATATTCTGTGAGAACTATTTTTAATGTTGTTAGAAATTTTTGGTTTTGTAACAAGTATTTTTTATTTTGCAAGAACTATTTTTTATTCTGTTAGAACTATTTTGGATTTGTCTAAATTATTTTTATATTTTGTAAGAACTATTTCCGGATTTTTCTGAACTTTTTGTATTCTGTAAGAACTGTTTTCGATGTTTTTAGAATTTTTTCTATTTTTGAAAAGTATTTTATATTTTGTAGTAACTATTTTTTATTCTGCTAGAACTATTTTGGATTCGTTTAAAATATTTTTTCTATTTTGTAAGAATAATTTTTGTTTTGTAAGAAATATTTTGGATTTTTTAGAACTTCTTGTATTTTGTAAGAATTATTTATGTTCAGTAAAAATTATTTTTAGAATATGTTTGAACTTTTGTATTCAATTAGAACTATTTGGGGTGCTGTTAGAATTTTCATATTTTGAAGCAAGTGTTTTGTATTATGTAGCAAATGTTTTTTAATCTGTTAGAACTATTTCAGATTTGTGTAAAGTAGTTTTGTACTTTGTAAGAATAACTTCGGTATTTCAAGAATTATTTTGGATTTTTTTAACTTTTGTGGTTTTTTTTTAAATTATTTCTGATTTAACAAACCATTTGAGATTTTTTTTTTAACTCACATTAAAATTCGATCGTTAAAACTGAAAAAAGTTTTTTAATTTTCAAAATAGTCCTAGCATCAAAATAATGTGAGTTTCTTTTATATTGTTTCTTTTTCGTTGGAATTTGTTCCCATGTGTCTGACAATAGATGTATGCAAATTCCTTTTCTTGCATCTCCGAAGTTTTATTACACATTCTAAACGTTTGATATGCTAGCTTACTCTAAAAAAAATGAACACATAACAATGTAATGCATAATATATTTTTAATGAAATAACGCTATGTAGAATATTAATACAAAAAATATATTACGATACATTATTAATATCAATGATTAACTTTGGACATTTTGAATCTGTTCCATAAAATAGTTCACCATGTTCTCTCTTGATATTATAGCTATTGTCTTCTCTTAGTTCGTAATCAGTAGAATAATCATTATTCCATTTTGAGTCATACACAATTTTTACTGGTTTCTCATCAACAGGCTCAATATGCTTTTCGTCTTTGGTATTATTTGGATCAATGACTGTTTGATCAATGGCAGTAACGTTTGCTGGTGCTTTCTTTTTCATCGATTCATCTTTATATTCAATCGTGATATTTTCTGACATTGCCCTTTTTATTTTTCTGGCACTTTCACTGTCTATTATCACATTATTTTTACACAGGTAACAGTTTCGACACGTAGACAATATATGGTTTACGATATTAGTAGAAGAGAAGGCCTTTCTTTTATTGATCTTACGTTGAATGCTAATACCCTAAAGGTGACGATTGGATGTATCAGTAGGTAATGTGTTACCTCCAACAGTAACAAGGAGTGGTCTTCTATCATCAATGATTATTTTTTTATGTTGGCATTCTCTTTGAGTGCAATCATCTCTGGAGATCTCAATCTCGCATAAACACCAACATAAGAGTTGAATTTTTTCGGTATTCCAAAGAAATTTAATTCCTTACTGTCATGACAATGCATGCATACATTTCCAATAGTGCTACCACCTGTACTTGTTTCAAAGTTTATATATTTCTCTTTGTCAGCATTCAATGCTACAATAACCTTGTTATGTAAACACACTTTATTGAAATGATCCATCTTTACTTTTTTTTTAAAAGATATAACTTATATGTTTATCGTTCCACTGCGTAAAAAATACTGCTTTAATACATGCAATAGATTAGGTAGTGTCAATAACCGGTCATAGAATACCGGTGGGGAAGTCACATCGTGTCTCTGACCAATCACAGAGCGCAATTTTTATAACTTTAAGCATATTTTTAAATTTTAATTTATTTAAAAAAATAAAAAAATAAATAACTTTTAAAAATTTCTAATTTTTAAAAAATATTTTTTTTTTTTGAGAAAGAAAAAAAAACAACAACAAATGTTTACAGAAAAATAGTACTTAGAGTTCACTCTTAAACATCCAAAAACGATGGTCTCATGATATAGAATAGTTTTTAACATGTCTTATGGATTTATCACGATCAGGTATGTTCTTAGGTATCCACTGTGCGAAGAACCTAACCTCGTCTTCAGGACGGTGATAACCCCCCTCAAATTTAGGACACTTAAACTCTTCTAGATTGAAAAGTGGAATCCTAGGGTCAAACTTTTGAATTAAAACTTTATCTGTAGGTACATTGCCCTTTACGTAGAGTGCTTCAATTCCTAAGAAGCTGCAAATTCCACTGCCTTCCTCCTGGACATCTCTCAGTTCCTGACCAGTATTATTAAGTGGTGTAATCACTCTATCATTGAATCCCAGTCTGTTTATATAACGTAATGTAGTACTCCACAAGTTTTTATCATACTCAAACAGATTACAGTTCACTAACCAATAGCCATTTAGGGTTAACTTACCTTTTTAGGGGGTGACCATTTAGGGTTCTCCTACATGCTGAATATGAAAGTGTGTTCCCTGGCATGCTGGATCTGAAAGTGTATTTTCTACTCATGATTTGATGGAAGATTTATCATCTGTTGAAAATCTACTATTGTTACAATTGCTTAAATTGAAATTCGGTTCGTCTATTAACCGTTTTTAAATTGTGAAAAATTTAATAACCTTTAATTTATGAATCATAATGTACAGAAAAATTAAACAAAAAAAAAAAAATATATTTGGTCGCTGAAGCATTTTCGTGTTTTGGAATGCTTAGTATAACGATATAACGGGGTATAAGGATATCAGAGGGTATTTCATTGCGTGATTTAATAGACTCAAGCGTCTCACATCTCTACCATTATACAGAAGGCTATGTTTGTCCTTTTTCTGTGTTTTTACAAGTGTCCTTAACTGTTTTCTTGTTTCACTCGAATCGTTGTCAATGTGTAAAGGGATATTTTCACCGTGTATTTTGGTAGCTTGCATTGATATGGTATCGTTCCATCTTAGTCACTTCTCAGGGGGAGAGTAATTGCATGAATCCACTTCCTCCTTAAAAAAAAAAAAATAAGAAAAATTTAGTAAGGAAATAAAAACCCCACTTTTACAGAAAAATTGTCCCTCTAAAGTTGATTCTGATGTTTGTAGCGCTCTATGTTATAGTGCACTAGAAATATTCAAAAAAAATTTTCAACTGAAAGTATGGAGAAACACTAAAACCTAAAATGAACCAAAATTATTACGTATATTAGGGGGGGTCCCTCCTCCTCAACACCTCGCCTTTCAAGCTAAGTTCAAATTTTGTTCCAATTCTTTAAAAATGACCCCTGAATCAAAAAGCTCGCTTAATTAGAATAAATAGCTCTTTTGAAAGCAATAAACAAACTATAGCCTAAAGAGTGAAGTATTGACGAAGGGGCGAACCCCCTCATATACGAAATAATTTCTGCTCTTTTTAAGTTTTAAAGTTGCTCCTTACTTTCAGTTGAAAAACTTTCAACTGAAAGTTTTATTTATTTAAACTAGTTTCTAGTTTAAATTTTAGCTTAAAATTTTGTTTCTTATCGTTTTTTAAATAGTGCGGGGATATCTTACATCCCATACATCTAAATTTACTCTTCCCCCATTAAAATTTCGTCCTTGGAGAGATCCTCCCCCTTAACGCCCGCCACCTCAACCAGCCCTCTAGACCAAAAAAACTGAACCCGTCTGTATACTTCCCAAAAACCAATGCTATATGCAAACAATGGGCAAAGCTCATAACTTGCAGTCCTCGTCCTGGGCATGTGACGAATTAAATCATCCTCAAAGACATAGTTATTAGATTTTTTTTAATTAATATGGCAATTTCAAACTTTTAATCCGGTGACTTTGGGAAAAAATGATCCTAGGAGGGGGCTTAGTTGCCGTCCAAATCCTTAGGTCACTTAAAAAGGACACTATAACTTTTAATTTCTATTTGAATGAGGCCTCTCTCAATATTCTAGGACCTCTGGGTCGATACAGTCACCCCTGAAAAAAAACAACAAATAAACACGCTAATGATTGGATTCATCTCCTAGTCAATACCTTGCTCTTTAAGCCAAAGATTTTTTAGTACTTTCATAAGAGCTATTTATTCTAATTAACAGCCTTTGTGATTAAGGGGTCATTTTTAAATAATTGGAAGAAAACTCGAACTTTAGTTTAAAGAGCAAGGTATTGACTAGGGGCGAACCCCCTAATATACGTATTAAAAATCTATAAATATAGAAGTTCATTACGTAAGTTAATTCGTAAGTTACGTATATTTATTACTAATAAAAACGTTCGTAAATAAAATTAAACAAGTTCCGAGGAAGCCATTTAACCAAATAAAAGTAAAATTAATCTGCCAATTTTTTTTTAATTATTCATGCACGGTGAGACAAAATAAAAACCTGAATTAATTTAAAAACGTTCAAAAATTAAATAGATAAAAACAATTTTTTTTTTTAACTTAAAGTAAGTAACGACGCTAAAACTTAAAACGAAGAGAAATTATTATCTAAATGAAAGGGGGTGTCCCATCCTCAACACCTCGCTTTTTAAGCAAAAGTTTGACTTTCTCACGACTCTTTTTTTTAAAACAATAAAAAACTTTCGCGTAAGGAGCGAGGCGTTGAGGAGGGGGACAGCCCCTTTCATATACGGAATAATTTCTGTTCGGTTTAAGTTTTACCGTCGTTCCGTGCTTTAATTTAAAAAAAACTTGTTTTTTTTATTTAATATACTTAAGAATTTAAAACAAAAGTATTTTTTTAAGTTATTGTAGAAAAGATAAACATCACGTAGATACGAGCATTAGCTTTCGAATGACCCATTAAACGTCAATCTAAAAGTGCTGGTAGTCCACTAGCCCCAGCTTTTCCACTTGAGACATTGCACCAAAAGTGCCGTTTTTAGTGCCGTTTTGAAGTTGCTGATGGTTGAATTTATAGGAAGAACGTAGATATGAGTAATATCTTTTATAAGAGCTACTAAAAATCTGTATAGATACCTGCGATACCAATACGCCCAAAAATAATACGTCCGATACCGATACACTGTGCAGCCCTTTCCCCAGGGGACTTGGAGGGTCATAATAACACCAACACCAAATATATTTGACTCTAGCAATGTCTCTTATAAGCGTCAAATCTATTAAGTATCTGATGTAAGCACCCCATTCTTTAATTACCCATGAGGCATTCTTAACCATCGCAATACCTTTACACTAATACCTCTTCGCAAAAAATTCGCAAATCTCGTAAACTAAAGAAGTAATTACATCACTGTTGCTAGCTCCATCATTAATCTCCAATAATGTAAATGCACCACTCATTTTTTTCCTCTACTAATATCCTTGCAAATAAAAACTATTCTCTTTGAATTCAATTCTCTTACTAATATGAATTGTAAAGAAAACTAAAAAGATACACCGGTTTTTCCGAGACGGATTTAACCTAAAAAAAACTTGTATATCATGAAATAGAAATTCAGTTAATTTTGTCAGAAAAAACTTGAACCAGAACAGATTATACCCAACCTGTTTGGTACGGGCGCGTACGCACAGTATATACCTTCAAGCAAATTCCATCTGATATTTCAAATTACTATAGCTTCTATAGAAATGATACCTCTTTGCAGATGACCCTGGTAACCCCAATTCGTTGAAAACTTACACACATATCCATGCCTCAGGCGTAGGGTTCAAATATATAGATGCCTGGCCCGTGGTAAGGCATATTACGCAATCACTGGCAGTGGTACTAGATGCCTTACTACTGTGGTGGGAAAAATTAACATGGGCTCTTATAGGAAAACGAGGTTTTTCGTAAATGTAAATTCGGGGGATAATTTTTTCGGTCTGAAAATATCAAAAGGCCCTAACAGGTCGAATTCTGCTTCGAATGAGTCCTCATTCACCCAGTTCCAACTGTGATCAGTTGCCAACTGTGGCCTGTAGGCGTGGATAACAAAAAAAAAAAAAATTTGAACTTTAAGTGGCTATATTTGGTTTTTGGAAAACAGGGAAGGAGTGATCGGATTGAGCTGAAATTTCGAGAATAAGCTCCCGGTCCCTAGGAAAGCTAAACCTCTAAATTTCAACCCAATCGGACAACGTTAAAGGGGGGCTGTGGTCGGAGGGTTGAAACTTCCGGCCCACTTTTACCCATGAAGATAAAGTCGGAGGGGGGTGAAATTTTGCTCGTTTCTTAGTTTGAGCTTGGGCTACAAAATGCGATTACCGCTATCTCTCTGCGACAGCTAGGACCGGAAATCGCTTAACATTGTGGTGGGTCGCCTCTTTATAGAGGCACAAGTGTGCCTCCTTGATGTATGATAGGCTGTGAAGTAATAATTTTTCTTTGTTTTAAGTTTCAACTTCGCTCTTTACTTCCCTCGGAAAAACTTCGTTTTTTTTTTAAATTAATCTATGGTCGTTTGTTATTAAAATCATGGTTGCAGCGGCAGCTACAACCTAGTAAAGAGCGAACCACAGGCCATAGTAATCAAAAGTTGAAAAATGCGTTTCAAAAAAACTGTCTAGTGAGAAAAAAAAATGCCACTTGACACTGAATCAGAAATGGTAACTATTGTTTCGGTTAGAATTAAAAGTTTATTGCGAAAAGAAATTTATGGTGATTTCGAAAAAGAGCCTGAAACCCTTTGAAAATGACTTCAAATCAAAATAAAAAGTGCATCGTTGGAATCAGCGTGGTCGAAAACCTTATGAAGGATAATTACAGTTCCCCACCTTGAACACCAATGAAAATGACTTTTTTGCATGGGTAGCTCTGATGTGTCTCCCTTTTTGTTCTTTTTTTTCCAGGGCTGCAAGTGCCACGTGGCACAAAAATGGCACATTTTGTGCCATTTCTCACGGGGGGGCTAGCGGTCTACAAAAACATCGTATACAGATGTTTAATAACTCACATTAAAATTATTTCTTATATCTACGTTTTATTTAGGAATTCCACCACCTGCAACTGCCAAATGGCACTATAAAAGACACTATTGATGCCATGTCTTAAGTGGAAAAGCTAGGGGCTTGTGGGCTGCCAGAACTTCTTAGAGATATGCTTAATGGCTAGTTTGAAACCTACTGCTCACATCGACATCCTTATGTCCAGTTCCGCCATTTGTTAGTGTTAAAAAGCAGAAATACTAGTACCTATTTTGCTCCTTCTTAAGTTGAAAGGTTTTAAAACATAAAAAAGCACCATTGTAATATCTATGATCCAAAACCCTTAATTGGAGATTTACAAGGGACCCTCACCGTATACTCCCCCTCCCAGCCCCCTAAGTAAGTATCATTAGTCCGTTGGAAGAATTCACTATGAACTCTTTAAAATTTAGGAATGGTAACTATTATTTTGGTTTGTCATAGAAGTAAAAGTTTATTGCGAAAAGAAATTTATGGTTATTTCGAGAAAGAGCCTGAAATCCCTTGAAAATGGCGTCAAATCGAAATAAAAAATGCACCATTGGAATCATCATGGTCGAAAACCTATTGAAGGATAATTACAGTCCCCCACCTTGAACACCAAGGAAAATGACTTTTTTGCATGGGTAGCATGATCTGTCTCCCTTTTTTCCCCTTTTTTTCCAGGGCTAGCGGTTTACCAGAACATCATAGAGAGATGCTTAATGGTTCATTAGAAAGCTGTTTCTCACATCTATGCATAAACGCTAATCTGGAACATATTAGGAACTGTAGTGAATCACTATTTTGTGTTTTTTTTTTTTAATAGTTAGCTTCTCTTATGATTTATTCGATTGAATAAGGATCTAAGCGCTAAATATTAAGAATACATTAGTTTCAAGAAAATATTACTAGTTTTAGAACAAAAATCACTAGCTAGAAAAAAATCACTCGGCAATAAGCATGAGCACTGTTCTGTTTTTCTGAAGAAACAGAAAAAAAATTAACAGGGCTTGAATAAAATAGAAAAGAAACAGAACAGGTCAAAAATAGAACAAAAAACAGAATACCTGTTTCTGTTTCTGATCTGTCTTTTGGTAAAAACAGAAAACAGCTGTTTTTGATATAAAAAACAGCTGTTTAAACAGCTGCTTTTGATCAAAAACTACACTTGCCATGGGTAGTGCTTTTCTGTGGCGGTAACACTTTTGAGAAAACCTAGTAGCCTACTCTTGGAGCATTTTTTTCCACAAAAAAAAGAGCAGTTTTTCTAATATAGGGGCGAAAAATTGTCTGCGCTCATAAATATCGCTATCATTTTTTTCTTTATGGTTATTTTTCTTCCATTTTCCCATTCCAAAAATAGACTTTTATGTTTATAATAAATACTAGTTATTCGAGACATTTGAAAAAAAAAAATCAGCATGGAATTACGCAGTCAGCTCAAAGTCATTATTATTTAAGCAGAGCATATAGTTGATTTGGGAGGGGAAAATTTTCCCCTCCAGACCATTCGTCCCCCCCCCACTCTATCTTGATGTGTGGAAGTCATCTTAAACAAAAGTAAGAAAGAAGAAAAATGCACGGGAAAATGACACTTCTTACTGTCAATTAAAAAATTGTTTGTTACCTTGCAGCTTAAAGCAACCTTTTAAGATTAATTATTTCCAAGCCAATGTGTGTGAAAATTTTTCAAATAATACCCCTCAAATAAACCCCCATGCCTTCGCAAGGCCAGAACAAAATTTTCCCTTTACTGAAAGAACATAAATGTTTTTAAATTTATAAATTTAACAAATAAAATAATTTGAAAAGTCTGATTAATAAATATCATCGTATGTATATTAAACTGGAAATGCTTGTTAGTCGGTATTTTTTTTTTTCAGTAAAGTGCAAATTTTGTTCTTGTTATGATTAGACATAGGTGTTTTGAGCCCAACTCATGTTAATTTCTGCTCGTTTTTAGATTGACTTGGTCGATTCTTGAAATTTATGTTTGTTTTGGGAATCACTTATGTACTGATCCTGGGTTTCATTTATTTCATTTATTAGGGGTAGTTTTATGGTTAGCAGGCTAATTGATTCTATTTTTGCTCATATTTTGTTTAGTAGAGTTCTATGACTCCCTTTGAGAAAACTTTTTTGCGAAAAACGTGTTTTAATTAATTTCTGTTTTTTTTTTATATTGACATAGTCTTTTCAGGGAAAAAGAAAATAATACTTTAAATCCTTTCGTTTTTTAAGACTTTACAGTTTCGCCTGCTATTTGTATGCTGGAGAAAAATTTTCAGCAATTTTTAACAACGTTCACCCGTTTAAAAATCTGGACACAAATAGTAGTGTTTAATTTAGTTTCATAGCTCTTCTAGTTGACCTGAAATAGAAACCTTGATACCATCCGCAAAAAAATCTGTTTACTTTCTTTGATAGCTTGGAAACACTTACGCTATTTTGATTTGGTTAAATTTTAAGAGCAGAAGTAGCCCCGAAAGTTTGAACATAATACCCTCAGTCTTTCTTGGGATACTGTTGAGGTGCCTAATTGGGAATTGGCATTATCACAGTGCATTTTGATTTTATCTTAAAGCAACATTTAGTTTTTAAACACAATGGGCAAATGGGAGGGTGGGCGTGGGAGGGTGGGAGTGGAAGGAGGATTAGTTGCCCTAAAATCACTTTCGACTATTAAAAAGGGCATCATCCCTTTCTATTTTCAATCAAATGAGCCGTTCTCGAGGTTCCAAAGACAACTCCTTTGATACGAAGTGCCCTGGTCTAAACAACAACAACAACAAAAATAATACATTATACCCACATCGATCTTTACTATCAAAATGTCAAGCCTTCCAATAACTTTTGACTATTAAAAGGGAAACTTGGCCTTTCGATTTCCAATTGAATGAGCCCTTTTGGAAACGACAAAGCTTACTATAAATACCTTATATGCCCCCAGGGCATAAATTACAACCCTTGCCCTATGGTCTGTTAGGGTGGTTGTCATCCTCTAACACCGAATTTCCAGAACTTTCAACTACGTAAAACAAAATGGCTATCTCAAATTTTGATTGGATGTGTTTGGGGAAATCTTGGGCGAGAGAGAGGCGGTAGTCGCTCTCCAATCACTTTCAACTATTAAAAATGGCACTAGCCTTTTCAATTTCCAATCAAATGAGCCCCTTTGAAATTTATACGACATCACTTTCAATAAATATCTTATATGCCCCCAGGGAATAACTTAAAACCCTTGCCCTGAGTGCTGGGGGGGGGTGTCATTCTCAAAGACCTAATTTCCAGAACTTTCTACTACGCTGAACAAAATGGCTATCTGTAAATGTTGATTGGATGTTTTTGGAGGAATGGTGGGCGTAAAAGGGGGGTTAGTTACCCTCCAATCACTTTCGACTATTACAAAGGGCATTAGCCCTCTCAATTTGCAACTTAATGAGCCCCATTTGAAGTTTTACGACAACTCTATCTATAAAACCTTATATGCCCCCAGGGCAGAACTTAAAACCTTTGCTCTTTGGGCTCAGGGGGATTTGTCATCCTTAAACACATAATTTCAGAACTTTCAACTACGTTGAACAAAATGGCTATATCTAAACTATGACTAAATATTTTTGGGGAAATGGTCGGCGTAAGAGGGAGGTTAATTACTCTCCTCTCACTTTCGACTATTAAAAAGGGCAATTTCAATTTCCAATCAAATGAGCCCTTTTCGAAATTTTTATAACAACTTTCTATATAAACTTTATATGCCCCCAGGGCATAACTTACAACCCTTGCGCTGAGGGCTCTGAGGGGGTTATCATCCTAAAAGACCTAATTTTAAGAACTCTCAACTACGCTGAACAAAATTCATATCTCAAAACTTTGATTGGATGCCCTTGGGAAAATGGTGGGCGTGAGAGGGGTATAATTCGCTCTCTTATCACTTTCAACTGTTAAAAAAGGCACTTGCCCTTTAGATTTCCAATTGAATGAGCCCTTTTGAAGTTTCTACGTTTTCAATAAAAACCTTATATGCCCCCAGGGCATAACTTATAACCCTTGCCCTGAGGGCGATGAGGGGGGGGGGTTCATCCTTAAATACGTAATTTCCGAAACTTTCAACTACGTTGAATAAAATGGCTATCTAAAATATTGATTGGTTGTGTTCGGAGAGAAGATGGGCGTGAGAGGGGGGTAAGTTGCCTTCAAATCACTTTTGACTATTAGAAAGGGCACTAGCCCTTTGAATTTCCATTTGAATGAGCCCTTTTTGAAGTTTCTACGAAAAAGCTTTCAATAAAAACCTTATATGCCCCCAGGGTATAACTTATAAACCTTGCCCTGAAGACTGTGGGGGGAGTGTCCTGCTCAAAGGTAAAACTTCCTGAACTTTGAACTGCGTGGAACAAAATGGCTATCTCAAAATCTTTATTGGATGTGTGTGGGGAAATGGTGGGCGTGGAAGGGGTGTTAGTTGCTTTCCAATCACTTTCGACTATTAAAAAGGGCTCTAGCCCTTTGAATTTTCAATAGAATGAGCCCTTTTTGAAGTTTCTACGACAACGCGTTATATAAAACCTTATATGCCCCCTGGGCGTAATTTACAACCCTTGCCCCGCGGGCTGTGGGAAGGGGGGGGGGGTGTCATCCTCAAAGACCTAATTTCCATAACTTAAAACTACGTTGCATAAGTTGAATCTACGTTAGATGTGTTTGGGGAAAAGGTGGGCGTGAGAGGCGGGTTAGTTGCCCTCTAATCATGTTCAATTTCTTAAAAGGGCACTAGTCCTTTGAGTTTCCAATCGAATGAGCCTTTTTTTGAAGTTTCTACTACAACACCTCCTATAAAAAAACCTTATATATCCGCAGGGAATAAATTACAACCCGGGTCCTTAGGGCTATGAGGATTGTTCCTGCTCAAAACATAATTTCTATGAAGAAACCAACTGCACTGAACAAGTTGGCCATCTCAAAATTTTGAGTACATGTGTTTCAGGAAATGGTGGGCGTGGAAGGGGTGTTAGTCTCCTTCCAATCACTTTCGACTATTAAAAAGGGTACAAGCCACTCCAATTTCCAATTGAATGAACCCTTTTCGAAGTTTCTACGACAACTTCTTCGATACGAAGTGGCCTGCTCTAAAGGAAAAAATTATTAAATAATATATTGTCCCAACATCGTTCTTAAAGTGCCCCCAGGGCATAACTTAAAACCCTTGCCCTGAGGGTTGTGGGGGAGTGTCCTCCTCTTTACTTAGTCCCCGTTTCTTGTCTCGTTATCGAGTGTCCCCGGTCTTTACTTGGGCAGCGCGATTGCGCTGCCTATGATTTATACAACAACTTTCTATATAAACCTTATATGCCCCAGGCCATACCTTACAACCCTTGCACTGAGGGCTCTGAGCGGGTTGTCATCCTAAAAGACCTAATTTCCACAACGTTCAACTACGTTGAACAAAATGGATTTCTCAAAATTTTGATTGGATGTGTTTTGGAAATTGTGGGCGTGAGAGGGGCGTTAGTCGCTATCCAATCCCTTTCAACTATCGAAAAAGGCACTAGCCCTTTCAATTCCCAATTGAATGAGCTCTTTTCGAGTTTCTACGACAACGCTTTCAATAAAAACTTTATATGCCCCCAGGCCATAACTTGCAACCCTTGCCCTGAGGGCTGTGGGGGGACTGGTTGTCATCCTTAAAGACCTAATTTCCAATACTTTCAACTACGTTGAAGAAAATGGCTATCGAAAAATTTTGATTGGATGTGTTTGGGGAAAAAGTGGGCTTGAGAGGGGGGTTATTTGCCCTCAAATCACTATCGGCTATTAAAAAGAGAGCTAGCTCTTTGAATTTCAAATCAAAAGAGGTCTTTTTCAAGTTTCTACAACAATGATTTCAATAAAAACATTGTATGCCCCAAGGGCATAACTTATAACCCTTGCTTTGAGGGTTGCGGGGGAGTGTCCTCCTCAAAAACATGTTTTCTATCTGGAAATCAACTACGCTGAACAAGCTGACTATCTCAAAATTTTTATCGGATGTGTTTGGGGGACCGATGGGCGTAAGGGGGGATAGTTGCCCTCCCATCACTTTCGACTATTAAAAAGAGCACTAGCCCTTTGAAACTCCAATCGAATGAGCCTTTTTTGAAGCTTCTAAGAAAACACCTTCTTTAAAAACCTTATATGCCCCCAGAGCATAAATTACAACTCTTACCCTTAGCGCATGGGGGGATTATACTCCTCAAAAACATAATTTCTCTATTAAAATCAACTACTCTGAACAAAATGGATATCTCAAAATTTTGATTGGATATGTTTGGGGGAATGATGGGCGTGGAGGGGGGGGGGGGGCTAGTTGCCCTCCAATCCCTTTCGACTATTGAAAAGGGCACTATCCCTTCGAATTTCCAATCAAATGAGTTTTTTTTTTTAGTTTCTATGACAAAGCATTCTATAAAAATCTTATATTCCCGCAGGGCATATCTTAAAACCCTTGCCCTGAAGGTTCTGGGGGAATGTCCTCCTCAAAAACATATTTTCTATATGTAAATCAACTACGCTGAACAAAATGACTATCTCAAAGTTTTGATTGGATGTGTTTGGGGGAATCATGGGTGTGGGGGGGGGGGGGGGCGCTATGGGTCCTCCAATGCTTTTCGACTACTGAAAAGGGTCATAGCCCTTTAAATTTTTAATTAATTAGGCCCTTTTTGGAGTGTCTTGGGTACCACCTTCTATAAAAAACCGTATATGGCCCAAGGACCTAGCTTGAACCCTTTGGATTGAGGGTTGTGCCGAAGTGCCTTCCTCAAAAACATATTTTCTATCTGGAAATCAACTACGCTGAACAAAATGGCTTTCTCAAAATTTTGATTGGATGTCTGGGAGAATGATGGGCGTGGGGGGGCTAGTTGCCCTCCAATCACTTTCGACTATTAAAAAGGGCACTAGAACTCTCGATCTCCAATCTAATGAGCCCCTTTTGAAGTTTCTACGACGACCCTTTCAATATGAAGTCCCCTGCTCTAAAGGAAAAAAAAATAATAAATGATGTATTGTGCCAACATCGTTCCTATATGCCCTCAGGGCATAACTTGAAACCCTCACCCCGAGGGTTGTGATACGATGTGCCCGGGTATGGAGGGAAAAAAACATTGTGCCCACATCGTTCTTTACTTAGGCAGCGCTATCGCGCTGCCTATGATTAGAAATAAGGAATCGTATGTCTACTCCTCTTATTCTATATTTCACTAATTCATTATCCTCTGTGTCACTTGCTTTGCTATTGGGAGCTTTCTTTAGGGCAGCAGCTTGACTTGATATATATTTTTTTTTTGAGTTGGTTTTGGGTTTGTTATTTACTGCACCAGCCGCATATACTTTATTTTTGTGCACATCAATTATATCCTTCCTTTTAAGATGGTATATAAATGTCGTGGTAGAGACTCCCTTAGCCTTTAGAGACACTTTGCAGAAATTGCACCTGATACTTTCTGTGATTCCTTTTTCAAATAGGATACCCAGAGAGATAGTTTAGAAGTTTTAGTTGGAACATCCAAGTCGTCATCAGAAGATGACATCATGCTTTTCTTAGCGCAAAGGTTGATTTTAGGGTTTTTTACAAAATTAGGAGCACCTTCCAGTAGCCTACTATTTTAAAAATTGCATCTCCATCCAAATATCTGATCTATTTCACCTCACTGGCATAACTAGGGGGAAAGGGACCAATTGCCCCCTGAGCTGCTTTGTTGGCACAATAAGTCAAAGAATCTGTCTGCTTATAAAAGCAAAATGACCCCAACTACGGTTTCATAACAACTTAGACCATTTGAAGCACGATATTAATTTTTACGGGAATTTGCTTGTCTATAATTGGTATTTATGAGACAGTTACGTGAAATAATTCACCGCTTAGTGTTAATTTTTTTTTTATTTCTTGTGCTGTATGGTAAAAAATACTGTGTTCACCGGAAGATTGCCATCCTACTGAATAAGAAAAGTATATCAGCATTTTATAAGAATTTGTTCCTTCCAGAAAATCAGCTAGTTTCAACTCTAGACTTTTCCTTGAAAGGATTTCTATTGATTTTAGAGATGATTTTAGTAACATGAGAAAAAGTATATTTGGCTATCTTGTTATGTTGATGCAATAAAGATTTGCTAGCAAAAACTTATATTTCTACTGGACAAGACTTCAATACATTTAAATTGATCTCTGACTAAGCATTTAAAAGAATTTTACAAATTAATAATCAGTATTTATCATGTATAGATCAGCACGGTAATCGTAGCAAGTCAATGTTATTTAGCAACATAAGTTCCATAAAAACAGTTAGATTAAAGTTCTCGCGGCTAAAGGTGCAAATTATTTCCCATTTAATGTAGGAGACAGAGGCCCTACCCCTGCCACTAGAACGAGGATAGACAGTAATAAGTGATTTGGTTGGATTCTGCTTCTCCTGGACAGTAACTGTGCAACTTTCCTGCTCAATTGATGGAATAATATACTGTAAGCAATACGTCGTTTTAGTGGAATTTAAACTGCACCTTTACCGTCTTAACATTCAGGGGCGGATCTAAAGTAAAATCTCTGGCGAGGCCTAATGTGACAAGGCCACCAATGAGGAAAATCTTGGGGGGACTCAATGTGACAAAGGTACCAATAATTGACGAAATTGACAAATTTATTCTAAACAAAGGAGTTAAAAAAAGAAAAAAATGTAAGGAATGAGGGTGCAGGAAAAAATCTTGGAGGGGGGCCGGGTCCTCCCTGGATTCACCACTGCTAACACTTACGCAAATACCTACAATTATCTGATTCCTAGTCCCTAATTCTGCCTAGCTGAAACAGTCAAGCAGCACTATTTGATACGCTTGACAGACTGAGTTCCATCATTTTACTTACGTTCCAATTCTAGAAATCGCATGAGACGTAACCACGCTTCTACACAATTTCAAATTATGTTTTAAAAATCTTTTTGAAAGTTCAAAATTCTCAAATATCTCAGTCTCATATCACTTAAATAAAATCAGAAACAGAAGAAAAACAGGTAGGAAAAAACAGAAACAGGACGAAATAGATATTATAAAAACAGAAACAGAACAGAACAGGTAAATAAAAAACAGGTCATCTGTTTCTGTTCTGTTTCTGTTTTTTTGCATAAACAGAACAGAAACAGGTATTTTAAAAACAGAACAGAAACAGAAAACAGAAACAGTGCCCATGCTTATTCGACAACATAAAAAATCGCTAGAAATAGTGATAAATCACTAGGGGTGGCAAGCCTGCTTCTCCTGCACACTCCCTTCATTAGAATATTAGTGATTTTTAATTATATTCAACGTTTTGAATGATATTTTGTTTGAAATTTTATTTCTTCAGAGAGAGAAGGGGCCTGTCTTTATGTCATCAGTGGCTGCCTTAGTAAATATGATCAAATATTTGAATAGAACAAGCTATCAATATAAATATTTTCCATTCACAACCTGAGGAAAATAATAACAGACTTACCATTTTTTGTTGAAAATCAGTTGTTGAATCCATGGAAATCATTTATTCTTCAATTTATATACTTAGTGAATATGAGCTAGTTCAAAATATGAATGATTAATTGTTGAAAATTCGGTGTTATTTCTTATATGGCATAAGAAATACTGTATTCTAGGAAGCATTTTCAGTGCTAATTGCTAAACGTCTAAATGTGATCTACTTTCTCCATATTCTCTAGGGAGTGTTTTCTGCTATTTATCAATTGTTTCAGCGAATAGAGGAAATATACTGTCCTTTGATTTAAGGGGTAAATGCAAGTTTTTGATAAGCTGAGTAGGGAAAGAAAAATAGAAAAACTATTTATATAAAAAAAAAAAACTCTAAAAAAGGTAGGATGGTACATAGGATGCAAAGTGGTTACAGCTTCTCTTCATAAGGGTTTAAAATTGAATTTGCGCCAAAAACAATTATTATATTCGGAAGAAACCTAAAAAATACGCATCGAGAGGTATGTTCACTTGAATCATAGGTCATATTTTTTGAAATTTCCGACCGAAATAAAGTAATTGCATTAAAACTTAAAACGAGCGTGCATTATTCATTATAAATAGAAAAGATCTTGGAAACGTTGTTTCTGTATTAATTTTTAATCAACAACGTACAACGATTAATTTTAAAAAAACAAAGTTTTTCCGAGGGAAGTAAAGAGCGAAGTTGAAACTTAAAACGGACAAAAATTATTACTTCACAGCCTATTTAATATATATTAATATAACTAGTACAAATAAACCATCTAATTATGTTTCCCTATGATTTTAGGATTATACAAAACTAGCGCTTTACTGAAAACACAAAAGTCAAGTATAAAAATCAGGATTATTGATTTAAGAGTCAAAAATGAGTATGTATCTTGCAACACCAAACGAATCTATAATGCTTTCCATAGTCTTACACCAGTTTCGACATTAGTAACTTTCAGTATAAAATTAAAATTATCTTAAAAACATATGCGTAAAACTAAATATTTTTTAATAACCGCGAAGTAACTGAACAGCATACAGAAATATTGGATTGATTTATCAAGCAGCATTTTGCTCTCACCAGCTATAATACCAATAGTGGGTAATATACAATCTTAAATTGTTAGAAATATGCTTTAGTATAACTTGAAATGAAGATCAAATAAGACATAATATGAACTCTGGAAATCCGATTATTTCTCTCTTAGTTTCAGTTGAAAACTTAATTTATTTTATATAATTTCTAATCACCTCAAATCTAGGGGAGACAAGACATCTCCGGTGTCAATACAACTCCCCCGGGGCCCGAGGGAAGGTGTTCTAAGTTATGCCCTAAAGGCATGTATTGTTCTAATGAAAGGGATGCTCGAATAAACTTCATAGAGGGCTCATTTGATTGGAAATTGGAAGTTCTAGTTCACTTTTGAAGAGTCAAAAGATTTAAGGGCAACTAGCCCCCCCCCCCCACGCCCTTTTGCCCCAAACCTTTCCGCTACAAATTTTGGGATAGCCAGTCTTTTGAAAATTGTTCAGAAATTAGATAACAAAAACTTCGGTGTCAACACAATCCCCCCAGGGCCCTGGGGCAGGCGTTGTAAGTTATGCCCTTGGGGCATATATGGGTCTTATGGAAGGGATGCTCGTATAAACTTTGGAGAGGGCTAATTTGATTGGAAATTGAAAGTTCTAGTTCACTTCTTAAGAATCAAAAGATATCCGAGGGCAACTAGCCCCCCATCCACACACTCTTTTTTTCCCAAGCCCATCCGCTAAAATTTTTTAAATACCTATTTCGTTGAAAATAGTTCAACGGTCAGATAATGAAAGCTGCTGTGTCGACGCAGCCCCCCCCCCCCAGGGCCCGGAGGCAGGCATTGTAAGTAATGCTAAGGGGACATATATAGTTCTTACGGAAGGGATGCTCGTGTAAACTTCGGAGAGGGCTCATTTGATTGGAAATTGAAAGTTCTTGTTCACTTCTTAAGAGTCAAAAGACGTCGGAGTGCAACTAGTGCCCCCCCCCCCCCCCCGAAATGCATCAGATAAAGATTTTGAGATAGACATTTTGTTAAAAATAGTTCAAAAATCAGATAACAAAAACCCCGGTCTCGACACAGCCCCCCAGGGCCCGGGAGAGAGGGCTAAACTTCAGAGAGGGCTCATTTGATTGGAAATTGAAATTTCAAGCTCACTTTTTAATAGTCAAAAGAGATCCGAGGGCAACTAGTCCCCCACTCGCTCCTTCTTCTTCCAAACCCATCTGATGAAATTTTTTAGACAGAAATCTGGTTAAAAATAGTTCAAAGTTCAGATAACAAAAACTCCCATGTCGATACAGCCCCCCCCGGGGCCCGGGGGTAGGCGTTGTAAGTTATGCCCCGGGGGCATATATGGTTGTTATGAAAGGTATGCTCGCATAAACTTCATAGAGGGCTCATTTGATTGGAAATTGAAAGTTGTAATTCACTTATTAAGAGTAAAAAGTGATTGGAGGGCAGCTAGCCTCCCTCAACACTCCATTTATTTTTTCCTAGAGGCACTTCGTATAGAAGGGGTCTTCATATAAACTTTTAAAGGGGGCTAATTCGATTGGAAATCGAGAGTTCTAGTAACCTTTTTAAGAGTAAAAAGTGATCGGAAGGCAAGTAGCCCCCCCCAAGCCCTTTTTCGCCAAATACATCTGATAAAAATTTAAGGTAGCCATTTTTTTAAAAATAGTTCAAAGATCATATAACAAAAACTCCTTTACGTATGGCCATTTCGTTAAAAATAGTTCAAAGGTCAGAAAAGAAAAACTCCTTAGTCGACGCAGCCCCCCAGGGCTCGGGGCAGGTGTTTTAAGTATTGCTCTAGGGGCATATATGGTTCTTATGGAAGTTATGCTCGTATAAACTTCGGAAAAGGCTAATTTTATTGGAAATTTAAAGTTCTAGTTCACTTTTAAAAAGTCAAAAGATATCGGAGGGCAACTAGCCCCCCCCCCCCCGCTTTATGCTCTTTTTTCCTCAAACCCATCCGATAAGAACTATGAGATAACAAGTTTGTTAAAAATAGCTCAAAGACAACAGAACGAAAATCTGGTGTCAACACAACCCCCCAGGACCTAGGGCCATGCGTTGTAAGTAATGCTCTGGGGGCATATATAGTTCTTATGGAAGGGATTCTGGTATAAACTTCGGAAAGGGCACATATGATTGGAAATTGAGATTTCTCGTTCACTTTTTAAGAGTCGAAAGAGATCGGAGAAAACTAGCACCCCCGTCTACATGTCCTATTTTCCTCAAACCCATCCGATAAGAACTTTGAGAAGCCATTTAAAAAAAAATATGGTTCAAAAATCATATATCGAAAACTCTGGGGTGCACACGCTCCTTCAGGTCCCGGGGTAAGTGTTGTAAGTTATGCCTGGAGGGCATATACAGCTGTTGTGGAAAAGACGTTCGTATAAAGTTCAGAGAGGGATTATTGAATGGGAATTGAAAGTTCTAGTTCAGTTTTTAAGAATAAAAAAAAATCAAAGGGCAACTATCCTCCCCACGCCCTTTTCACCTAAATGGATCTAATAGAAATTTTGAGATAGCCATTTTTTTAAAAATAGTTGACAAATAAGAAAAAAAAAATCCGGTGTCAACATAACCAGCCAGTGCCCGGGGACCGGCGTTGCAAGTTATGACTTGGGGGCATATATGGTTCTTATGGAGGGATGCTTGTACAAACTTCAGAAAGGACTGATTTGAATGGAAATTGAAATTTATTGTTCAATTTTTAAAAGTCAAAAGATCGGAGGCCCCCTAGCCCCCGCCACGCCTTTTTTCCCCCAAACCCATCCGATACAACTTTTGAGATAGCCATTTTTTAAATAGTTCAAAGGGCAGATAACAAAAACTCCGATGTCGACACAACCCCCCAGGGCCCGGTGGGCAGGCATTGTAAGCTATGTCCTGGGGCCATATATGGTTCTTATGAAAGGGATGTTCGTATAAACTTCGGAGAGGGGACATTTGAATGAAAATTAAAAGTTCTATTTCATTTTCTCAGAGCAAAAAAGGTCAGCAAAAAAGGTCATCGGATGGATAAACCCCTCCGATAAAATTTGAGTCGACCATTTTGTTAAAAATAGTTCAAACATCAGATATTAAGACTGCGGGGTAGACACAACTCCCCAGGGCCCAGGGACAGGCGTTGTAAGTTATACTCTAAGGGTATATATGGCTCTTATAGAAGGGATGCTCGTTTAAACTTCAGAGAGGGCTCATTTGATTGAAAATAGAGAGTTCTAGTTCCCTTTCAAAGATTCAAAAGAGACGGAAGGGCACATAGCCCCCCGCCCATGCTCTTTTTCCCCCAAACCCATCCGATAAAAATTTTGAGATAGTCATTTTGTTGAAGATAGTTCAAACATCAGATAATAAATACTCCGAGGTTGACACAAACCCATTTTTTCACTTTGATATTGTTACTTTGATACCAGTTTTAATACTATGATGAACATTTTATTTTTTTCTAAGTTTGACTGTGAAATAATGAGTTTAAAAAAGTTGGAACTTTTTGCAATCAAAAACGAACAAAAATAATTAAAAAAACTTTCTGAAGATAAGTTTTTCAAAGAAACGTAAAGGCCATTTTAAACTTAAGCTCAGCAGATACAAATACCTGTTAAAATTCAAACTCAAAACGACCAAACATTATTATTAAAGAATAAATGAAACCCAAAACGAACAGAAATTAAATAAACAATCATAGAAAAGAAACATACAACAAGTAATAACATAAATGAATAAATAGATCTTAAACCGAATAATGCTTAGATTGAATATGAAAATCAAGCTTAAAACCAAAAAAATATTTTGCTATTGAAAACTTAAACTGAATATGCAAATCAAGCTTGAAACAAAAAAAAATCACTACAAACAAGACTTTGGGTATCGCCTCCTTCTTCCGCTGTAAAAGTCTAAAACCTACTGAGTCATTGGCACTTTACTGAAAACTATATGCGTCTTGAACAGTTTTGGAAAGTATAAACAACATCAAATTGAATATTTGGTGTATAATGATAGCAATTGTTGAAAGATCCATCAGTTCAATAATTTATTTCACTGTAATTTTATTTTTATTTTCAATGCTGTAAGACTGTAAGAACTGGAAAAGAAAATATTTGTAATATAATTCGTTTTCAGTTAAGCGCAAATGACGCTGTAGGCTTTTGGTTTTTAATATAGGCAGCGCAATAGCGCGGCCTAAGTAAAGAACGATGTTGGCACAATGTGTTTTTGTTTTTGTTTTTTTTCCATACCCGGACACTTCGTATCGAAGGAGTTGTCGTAGAAACTAGGACTCATTCAATTGGAAATTGAAGTGGCTAGTGCCCTTTTTACTAGTCGAAAGTGATTGGAGGGCAACTAGCCTCCCTCCCCGCCCATCATTCCCCCAAACACATCCAATCAAAATTTTCATATAGCTATTTTGTTCAGCGTAGTTGATATCCAGATAGAAAATGTTTTTGAGGAGAACAATCCCTCACAACCCTCGGGGCAAGGGTTTTAAGTTATGCCCTGGGGGCATATAAGAACGATGTGGGCACAATGTATTATCTATTTTTTTTCTCCTTTAGAGCAGGGAACATTGTATGGAAGAAGTTGTCGTGGAACCTTCGAAAAGGGTTCAATTAATTGGAATTTGGACAGGCTTGTGCCCTTTTTAATAGTCGAAAGTGTTTGGAAGGCATCTAACACCTCTTCCCCGCCCACCATTTCCCGAAACACGTGGAAATTGGAGTGGCTTGTGCCCTTTTTAATAGTCGAAAGTGATTTGAAGGCAACTAACACACCTCTGAGAACTACTGAGAAATTCAGAGTTATCAGTGGGGCCTTTCCCAGGCCACTCAGCGCGTCCCCAGGTGGCGGATAGGGGAACGTCCTGTAGATATGCAGGGCACCTCCCGGGAGGGAGGTACGGACCAAGGGAGGACCCGGTCTCTGGGGGGTCTTGAAATGTAGCTGGAGCCCCCACGTCTGGGGGCCATAAGTTCAGGTGAAGGAGGTGGAAGGACTCTCTGATGTGCACTGGGCAGGGCCTATCGGCGTATGGATACGTCCCGCCAGTCACAAACCTTCTCCCAGCAATGGGAAAATTGCAGGTGATGCAGGACGCCAGAAGGGCGCATTATCGGTAGTAGATATCGCCGACCCCGGCTAGGGATGGAGAGGAGTGGCTTACCGCCGTCCTGAAATTAGCCAAGAAACCTCTTTTCCTATAAAATATGAAGTACAAACGATCAAGAACGAGAACCAAGACTACCGCGTCCGGGGCAACCGACGAAGTTACCGCTTCCGGAGCAACCGACGAAGTTACCGCGTCCGGGGCAACCGACGAAGTTACCTCGTCCGGGACAACCGATGAACTGACGACCCAGAATCTCCCTTTAACAGTGTTGACAACTCCAAACCCGGAGGCTATGCTTTCTCCTAAATTTATTTTATCTGTTGGAACCCTGAACGTTAGGACGCTTGCTAAACAAGGCAAAATAGATCTTGTCCTAAATGAACTAAACCGATATAAATGGGATAGTGTGGGACTTTCAGAAACACATCTCCCTAGCACCGGCAAAGAAAGGATCGGCAACACTAGTCTGATAGTGTCTGGGAGAACCGATGGCGTCTATCGCCAAGGTGTTGGCTTTTTGATGTCGAGTAAGGCACGAAGATCCCTGATTTCCGTAACGCCTGTGTCAGAACGGTTGATTATCATACGAATGAAAGGATCCCCGATCAACATCACGATCATACAAGTCTACGCTCCTGACTGCAGCAAACCAGATGAAGAGTCTGACAATTTCTACCTTCAACTGCAAAGCTTAATTGACGCAGTTCCTAAAAAAGACCTTATTGTTGTCATTGGCAACTTCAATGCTATTGTTGGTAACGATTCTGCTCGAAATGAAGATGTTATGGGTAAATTTGGCCTTGGACGACTTAACAAGAGGGGCGAACGCCTCATTGAATTTTGCAGAGACAGTGATCTAGCCAATACCAATACTCTCTTCAAACACAGAGAACGTCGTAAGGCGACATGGACTTCGCCGGATGGAAAAACCCTTAATCTTATTGATTACGTGCTCGTCTCTAGGCAGTGGAAATCGTCTGTGCTAGATACTGTCACCCTCGCAGGTGGCAATTTTGAAAGCGACTATTCCCTGGTCATGTCTGCACTAAAGATACGCCTGAAATCCTCCGCAAAGCTGAATAATAGACCCGCTCGTTTCAACACACATCTTCTCAAAGACCCTCAAATTCGCTAAACCTACATCGATGAACTGTCTACTCAAATATCGGACCTTCTTTCTAATATTCCTGTAACTCTATCTAAAGAGGATATCTATAAACTGGTCACAGACTCCTCTAAGATCATCAGCAAAGTAGCGATGTCCGCCCTATGAACCAAAAAGGGTGATAAAAAGCCTTGGATAACAAATGAAATTATTTTATTATGTGCTGAGAAACGAAAACACAATAACAGGTCAGACAGAGAGAGCAGGGACAGATATAAGCAGTTGAAGCATGCTGTAGAAAAAGCCACCCGTAGAGCCCATCGCACCTACATTAAAGACAAATGTGAACAGTGTGAGGCTGATTTTAAGAGAGGCGATTCATGCTTCATGTATAAGAGAGTTCGTGAGCTAACAAGCTAGAAAAGCCTCAGTTCTTGTACACTGCTAGATAAAAATGGCTCTCAGATACAAAGCACAGAAGGTATCCGATCGAGATGGATGGAGCATTTCAAAGAAAAGCTTAATCCTGATATCTTTCCAAACTCTGCTGTCCTGGACCTCTTGCCCGTTACTGTCTCAGATCCCAGCCCACCTCCTCTCCGTTCTGAGGTCGAAGATGCCATCCAAGCGCTGAAGACTAACAAGGCCCCTGGCCCGGACGGGATACAGGCAGAACTGCTGAAAGTCCGGTGTGAACCACTTATAGATCTTTTCCACAAGGTTGTATCCGGTGCCTGGCAAAAGAGTCATTTCCCAACTTCTTGGTGCGAAGCCACAATTGTTCCACTACACAAGAAGGGGTCAAAGGCAATATGTGATAATTACCGTCCTATTAGCCTAACAAGTCAAACTGCCAAGATCTTCACCCGAATTATACTCCAACGGATCAGAGCCGTGTCATCCTTAGTCATCCAAGAATACCAAGCCAGTTTTCGCCCTGGGAGATCGACCGTTGATCAAATTTTCACTGTTCGCCAAATTTTAGAGAAATATCTGGAATTCGGTCGCGGCCTGTATCAGCTCTTCATCGACTTTAGGCAAGCATTTGACCTTATTTGGAGAAATGGCCTATGGCATATCCTTCTCCATTACGGAATCCCACGAAACCTAGTAGATCTTATCAAGGATATGTACTCAAAATTTGGGAGTCGTATGATGACTAGTGAAGGTCTCACTGACAGTTTCCAGACTTCCGCAGGTGTCCTTCAAGGATGCCTTTTGTCTCCAGAGCTGTTCAACCTTTTCCTCACAGCAGTCTTATCCCTGGTGGAGACAACTTGTGGCGCACATATAGGGGGTGTTCAGATAGATAAGCTAGCCTACGCCGACGATATCAACGAAATGGCTGAAACACCCGAGGATCTACAAGCCGTTCTTAACGACGTCTTCGAAGCCACTAGTTCTTTTGGAATGATCATAAATGTATCAAAAACAAAGGCTATGTGCTGCTCACGAAAGCCAAAGGATACAGTTAAGCCAGACCTGAAAATTAATGGAGAGAGTATCCAGTGGGTTGACGAGTTCCCTTACCTCGGTAGTCTGATCACCAGCGACAACAGTCAATCAAAAGACATCAAAAGACGTCTCGCCCTCGCGAGTTCCAGTTTCAAGGCCCTTATGCCCATATGGCGAAGCAAGGATTTGTCTCTGCGGCTTTAGACACGACTTTTTGATACCCTGATCACCCCCATCGCAATCTACTCATGTGAAACATGGACACTGAAGGTAAATGACAACCGTCGATTTGCAGCATTTGAAACTAAGTGCCTCCGCCGCATCGGCAGGATCACTTACCTTGATAGAATTTCAAATTTCGAACTTCTCGAGCGCCTTAAAGTACAACAAACAATTCTCATGAAGATCCAGCTCCAGCAACTTCGATGGCTCGGTCACGTACAACGGATGAGTCGGTCCCGTCTCCCAAAAATCACCTTTGAAGGCCAAAGTCACGGTTCTCGTCCTCGTGGTCGTCCCCCAAAAAGTCGTCCCCCAAAAAGGAAGGAAAACTTTGCACCTCACCGCCTCTCGGACCTTCTTCGCCTAGCAAAAGACCGTGAAGCATACAGAAGGCACATCCACGCCGTTACGAAGAAAGAGGCCCCAAGACGACCTTCAAGGACGGATGGAACTTAAAGAAGAAGAAAGAAAAGAAAGAACACACCTTCCACGCTCACCATTTCCCGAAACACATCCAATCAAAATTATGAAATAGCCATTTTGTTCAGTTGATAGCCATTTTGTTCCACGCAGTTTAAAGTTCAGGAAATTACATCTTTGATTAGAACACTCCCCCCAAAGTCTTTAGGGCGAGAGTTATAAGTTAAGCCCTGGGGCATATAAGTTTTTATTGAAAACTTTGTCGTAGAAACTTGAAAAAGGGCTCATTCAATAGGAAACTCAAAGGGCTAGTGCCATTTTTAACAGTCTCAAAAGTGATTTGAGGGCAACTAACTCCCCTCTCACTCCCACCTTTTCCCCAAACACATCCAATCAAAATTTTTAGATAGCCATTTTATTCAACGTAGTTAAAAGTTTTGGAAATTAGGTCTTTGAGGGTGACAACCCCTTGACCCCCACAGCCCTCAGGGTAAGAGTCATAAGTTATGCCATGGGGGCATATAAGGTTTTTATAGAAAGCGATGTCGTAAAAACTTTAAAAGGGGCTCATTTACTTGGAAATTGAGAGGGAAGGGGCGTTTTTAATAGTTGAAAGTGATTGGAAGGTAACTGACCCCCTTTCACGCCCACTATTCCCCCAAACACATCCAATCAAAATTTTCAGATAGCCATTTTGTTCAACATTGCAGAAAGTTCTGAAAATTAGGCCTTTGAGAATGACAACCCTCCGCCCCCCCAGCCCTCAGGGCAAGGGTTGTAAGTTATGAGGTTTAACTCCTATGCCATCCCAAGGCCAGAACATAATTTGCACTTTACTGGAAAAAATACAAATGAAGGTGCATTGTCAGTTTAACATACATATACTGATATTTAGTAATCAAAATATTAATATTATTTGATTTATTAAACTTATAAAAGTACAAACATTTATATTTTTTTCAGTAAAGTGCAAATTATGTTCTGGCCTTGGGAGGGTTTTTGAGCCCAACTTATTTTAATTTCTGCTCGTTTTGAGTTTGACTCGGTTATTTATTGTAATTTCTGTTCGTTTTGGGTTTCATTTATTTATCGATGCTGATTTGTGGTAGTTTTACGCTTTGTAGATTATTTGTTTTTATTTTTGCTCATTTATTGTTAAATGGAGTTCTTTACTTTCCTTTGATAAACTTATTTTGTGGAAAAGGTTTTTTTTAATTAATTTACAGTTAAGGAAGTATCCAAATAATCTAAGGTGCAGTATCCAAGCTCTTGTTTGCAGTGAAACTACATTCGGCTTGAACAACTTTAGAAAGAACTAATAAATTAAACTGAAGATTTGATGTATAATGATATCGATTACTGAAACGTCATCAGTTCAAAATTTTACTATAATTTTAATGTTTATTTTCAATATTAAGTACAAAAGAAAATAAAAATAAAATTACAGTGAAATAAATTCTTGAACTGATGGATCTTTCAACAATTAATACCATTATACATTAAATATTCAATTTGATGTTGTTTATACTTTTCTAGACTGTTCAAGACACGTGTAGTATCCAATCAAGTGCCAACGGCGCAGAAGGTTTATGCCTTTTATAGTGAGAAAAAGGGCTAAATCCAAGTTGTTGTTTGCAGTAATGTATGTTTGTGTCTAGCTTGATTTATATATTTAATTTAAGTTTCACTTTTTTTAAGTTTTATTTATTGATTTACTTTATTATCTATTGTATGTTTATTTGCATTGATTGTTTATTTAATTTCTGTTCGTTTTAAGTTTCATTATACTTCAATAGCAAAATATTTTGAGCTTGATTTTCATGTTCAATCTAAGCATTACTCGCTTTAAGATCTATTTTTTTATTTATATTATTGCTTGTTGTATGTTTTCACTATGATTGCTTATATAATTTCTGTTCGTTTTGGGTTTCATTTATTCTTTAATAGTAATTTTTGGTCGTTTTGAGTTTGAATTTTAACAGTTATTTGTATTTGCTGAGCTTAAGTTTAAAATGGCCTTTACTTTTCTTTGAAAACTTATTTTTCTTGAAAGTTTTTTTTGTTAATTAATTTAAAAAAAGATCATTTCTTGTTTAGGTACAATATATGGTATTATAACCTATGTTTTTTTTTTTATTTCGAAAATTTTGGGAAGAATTATCGGAATTCTCCTAGAGAACTATTTTGTTTGTCTTTCCTCCTCTTTGGATGCACAATCTCACGTATGGGGAGAATATAACGGTGGAATTGTCAAGTAAATAATTTGAATAAGTAAGTATAATAATAAGTAATCCTTCTTTTATTATACAACTTTGAGTGGTCCCAGATCCACAAGCCTACACTTCTCCCACCCCTAAGTGGTAGAGGGTTGGGGTCATGGGCGTCATTTACTATGGGGCAGATGGGTCAACTCCCCTCCCAGACCTCAGTTTTCCTCATACCCCAGTTTACCCCCCCCCAGCTTAAATTTAGTTTAAGCTTCAAAATGTTGTCAAAACTAAAATAAGCCTGCATTATTCAAGCATCCACTGAGTCAGGTTATTTTTCTTTAGTACATCTTTACCTTTTTTATTACTATACGGATCGTTTTTCAGTTTTCTCTGTCATTTTCACTTGATTTGGGAAAATTGCCTCCAACGTTGACCCCGCCACCACAGGATTTTGAAAAAATTACGCCAACCGTTGGGGTATGAATTTAGAGATCTACTCAGAATGTCGTTGCAAACCATGGACTGGATGACATCTATTCCCTTTTGAATCAAATTGCTTGACCAAATACCTTCTTGGGACATGCGTTAAAAAGTGAGTGCATCACATTTACAAAAACATTAAAATTATCTGAAAATAATTGTATAGAAGGGAGAAAGCCATGATTGAAAAAAAAAACAACAACCAGGAATCGAACGTAAGCCACCTTAATTTGAATTCGAACGCTTTACCAATAGAACCAACCCTCTAATAATCTAATTTGATATATTAGTGATTGTACCTTAATTGCTTAGCTTATTAAAGGGACTTGGAGGAGGAATATACAAGAGGTGTTCTTGAAAAGCTCCGGTTAAGGGTTTTGGACCATAATTATTACGATGATGATATCGTTTCATACTTCCAAGCTTTTCTACTTAAGAAGTAACATCAAAAGTGTTGTTTTAGTACTATATCACACTTACGGATGATATAATTGATAAACATAAAGTAGATATGATATGAAAAATAGCTTTCAAACGTGCCTTTAAACGTCGCTCTAAAAAGTACTGGTAGCCCACTAACCCCAGCTTTTCCACTTGAGACAAAGCACCGAAAGTGCCGTTTTTAGTGCAATTTGGAAGTTGCTGATGGCGGAATTTATAGAAACGACGTAGACAGGGACGTAAATTGCTTTGAAGCAGGGTGGGGGGAGGGCAACTGCCTCCTCCAGACAAAAGTTTGCCCCCCCCTACAGACCTCCTTTTGCCCCCCAGCAGAAATTTAGTTTCTGCAAAAATCTTGTCAAAACTAAGATAAGCCTTCATAATTCAAGTATCCAGAGAAACAGGTCAGTTTTATTTAGGATCTCTTTGTCTCTATGGTAATATATGGCTCATTGTTCAGTTTTCACTATCAATTTCACTTGATTTGGGAAAATTGGCCCCAACTTTACAAAAAAGTGATTTTCCTTGTTGTTCGAGGAGTGGGACTGTAATTTCCCATTTCAAGGTTTTCAAACATGCTGATTCCAATGGAACAATTTTCATTTTGACCTGACGCCATTTTCGAGGGGTATTAGGCTTTTTTGTGAAATCACCATAAATTTCTTTTCACAATAACCTTTTACTTCTAAGACAAACCGAAATAATAGTTACAATTCTTGAATTAGTGTTACATGGCAATTTTTTTTTCCCTAGGTAGTTTTTTTCAAAACAGGTTTTTTAACTTTCGGTTACTATGGGCTGTGGTTCGCTCTTAACTAGGTTACAGCTACCGCTGCAACCATGATATATATAAAAAATATAGGAAAAGACATAACCCGACCTTTTACGCTATAATTGCGCTGATGAATAATGAAGCAAAACATTGCAGCTTGATACTGGTTGATTTATGAACTTGGTTTAAAAATAAAAGAAACATATAATATAATAAAAAATCAACCAAAAGATTAACTTCAAAATGTCAAATGGCCTTCAGTATCTTTATTTGGCCATTACAAAAACCACGAGAAGAACATCTAGGTGCTTGTGCCTCTGTTAGTCTTGTACTTATTCTCAAACAAAATATTAATGATAATAAATTAAAGGAAGAATGTATACTTTCACTTATAGATACAATCAAAGTAATATTCTTTTAACCAGCTCGCATTTTATAGTTACGCTAAGCGTGATCCATATGTATCGGGCATAAATGTCTGACTACCAAATAAACGTATTTTTCGGTTTTATTTACGGCACACCACTCGTTAAACAACATTCCAATGGAAAATTATGATTATATATTATCGTCCAGTGACCCCAGTCAAATATGAATTAAAAATGAGACGCATGATCATCATAAGACAAAACCTTCTGGGTCAGGGGCTGCCTTAGTTCTTTTCATTGATCCCTAGAACATATCTTATGATCTTGTGGATACCTCTGATTAAAGAAAAAAAACTTATTGATTCCTTAAATGATTAATCCTATGCCAAGAAATTCAAAATTTGAAATTGATGGTAATAAAATAAAATACCACTCTTCCTGAAGAAATTAGACCGTGAATTCATTCTCTCCCTTCCTCAAATGTGCTTAGGCTAAGCTTTACGTGCCGTAAATTAGACAGACAGTTTAAAAAAAAATGTTATCTAACGATTATTAGGAAGAAAAGACTTAATACCAGGGCTCTTGATATACATTTTTTTTTTCCCCTAAGAAAACATCGTCCAGTTCTTTCAAATGACGCGTGGCTTATGGAAAGCTTAAAGAAACATAAATTAAGTGCGAAATTAACGAACAGCGGGACTTTCTCAAAATCTAGCAGATACTCTATCTGGTCTTTAGAAGGCTTAGGCTCTTTTAACCTGGCCTCTTATTTTGAGAAGCTAGATATACTATCTGGTCTTTAGAAGGCGTAGGGGCAGTAGTCCTACTCCTGTTTGTGGCAATTCCTGTTCGTTTTGATTTGAAGTTTGACTTGTTGATTCATCTCAGTTTTTGTCCTTTGTGGCATTCATTTGTTCATCTGTAGTAGCATCTGTTATCTTTATGTTTGACATGATTATTCGTTTAATTCATGTTTGTTATTTATTCATTGATAGTAATTTCTTTCCGTTTTAAATTTGAATTATTACAATATATGACTATATTTTTACTCGTCCTTGGTTTTGACATGGGTCTTCACTTTTTTAACGTTTTTAGATTATCCATTTCTTAAATTAATTTTTGTTCGTTTAAAAAAAAATCATATGTAAATATTAAGAACACTCCTAAAGCTCTATCAACTTTTGGGTTGAGAATTAATGTTTTGGATTGCTAATTAAATTTTGGACTAAATTTGAATATTCAGTCAAAGTTTCTTAATAACAGTAGTTTTGTGCAACAAATTTTGATAACAGTTTTACTGTAGAATTTCGGGTGGATAAGGAGGAAGACTTTTATGCTAATGAATTAGATGGATCTGCAGAATTGCTGGTTCCCTACAGGGATGAATCCATCCTGATCCCAACTCTGAAGACATTGAATAGAGACGTATGTTAATTGATCATTCTATTAGAATAGCCTCCGTGTATTATATTTTGCTATATATATATATATATATATATATATATATATATATATATATATATATATATATATATATATATATATATATATATATATATATATATATATATGTCAATGTCATTTATCAAAAAAAATGTTTAAAGAGAAACAACCAGAATATTTTTCCAGTTTTTTTTTGTCTTAGTTGGGGTTCCTGTGGTTGTGAAATTTTAACTAAGGTGTTTACATGGCCTGAAAATTCAAAGCGGATCAGCCTTAAAAAGAAGAAGAATGTTTCGCACTGAGAATCAAAAGTACCACATTTTTATTTCAAAATGTGTTGTCCCTTATTGTCATCTAGGTCCATTTTACTTACCCTGACAGTTTCAAGCTAGTCGCAGAAGGGAAATTTTTGGCTCACTTTGGGGATATTTTTGCTTTATTAAAATCTATTCAGTTACAAACTTATAAGAGACAGTTTCGTTAGGTTAATTTGGTAAATCACTCAGTTTAAAATTAAGGCTCATTAGCTTACAAACCTATAAGATACAAAAAAGAAAAATGAATTTGGCCATTTTCTGGCATCACAAATCGATACAACCAAAATTAGTTTCAAATTTGCTTTCTGCAGTGCGATTCACCTGTCCTAGCAACTTATAATGTCTTTCTAATGTTGATTCGAGGGACAAAATACAAGGCGGATAAGAAGCACATATTTTTTTACCTTCCATATCCCCTCCTTTTTATATACAAAACATGAAGCCAGTTTGCCCTTCTTAGCACTCCAAACTTTTCAAATCAATCTCTATATGCTGTTTCCGACATGTTGCAGACATACCATTTTGATAGCCTAGATTCAGTTTCTTTCGATTTATATCAACCCCTTCCCTAAGCCAAAATCCAAGGTCCACTTGATCCTCTAACATCCCCAAAAAATTTCAACATGATCCACAGGTTCATTCTAAGATAAGACATATTTGCTATTTTAATAACCTAGGTCTACAGTGCTACTTCACCTGGAACAGATTTTAGTTCAATAGGGGCTCCAAGTTTCCAAAATTCCAAACAGATTCGACACCGAATCTTTGAACCCTTCCTCTCAGTATTCTATGCCCCAATCATGTATTGATGTGCCATTTAATCTAATTGAAAGTCCTAGCATGGTTCAGGTTCAATCATGGTACCACAAACACACTTTCCTAGTAAAAACAAACAGTGCTAACGAAGGAGAGGGGATGGAGAGGCCAGTGGCTAGCTCTGGTCCTCTATGAAAATTCCTATATGACTTCGATTAAAACGAGGAGGAACATATCCACCTTATTACTAAAAAGCTGGCAGTTGAGGATCGGAGATGCTGCTAGAGAGGTCATGACCCCACTCTGATCCTCCAATCAGACACACTGAAATCCTTGCATGTGTTTTGCTTCAAACAAGCTGCAACAAACCAACCTTGTGGTCTGATTTTTACATGTGGATAGAAATCATGCCAATCAAAAATCTTTACATGATTCCATTTCAAATAAGGTGCAACAGCTCCAGCCTTTCTGCTGAAAAATTTGGCGAAGGAGGGGGTTGCTGCACTTTATATCTCCGGTAGTGCACACTGGAAATTCTTCCGGGATATTACTTCAAACAAGGTGCAACATGCCTAACTCCAGCCCATGCTGCTTTCTCAATCTTGAATACCTTTCTGCTAAAAAAAAGGCAGTGGGAGGGGTATTAGACGGGCCAGATGCCCATATTGGTCCTCCACATATTTTTGCGATTCCACTTTAAACAGGATTCAGCAGGCCTATCTTTGGATTAAAAAGTTCACAGGCTCACCTTGTGCCTCCAAGCATACAGATTAAAAATCATTACACGTTTCTGGTTTGAACAAGGGATGCCTGCTTAGCTGACAAAAATAAAATGGCAGTAGGGGAGGAATAATTTGAAATTGAACCTAGCTTGGTTGCACAAGCTGGGACTTAAAAAGCTTTTTACCAAGTCAGGACTTAGCATAGTCTTTTGAAAAATCAAAGCTTAACTAGTTCTGTACCAAGTCAGGACTTAACTCTTGTTAACCAATTTTTTTCCCGACCGAATGACGAATCTTGTGAGCGAACTTGTGTACCAAGAAGCTGATTTCATATACCTTAAACAGCTCATCAACAACTATTTATTAGCAATAAAACGAAAAAAAGACAAACGACATTTTTCTTAGTACAAAGTTGTTTTTTTTTTTGTTGGATAAACTGTCAAATATCACTTGTACAGTAAAAGAGTAAAATCTAAAGGGTAAGCTCATTTTGCTTACCAATTAGAGAACTATAAAAAACTAGAAGGAACAGGTGATACCATTCCTGTGCTTCAGTCCCAAAAGCAAAAAGCGAAAATGATAGACCGAAGGTCTAAAAAAATTAGGTCTAAATTTTTCGACTATGCTGAATAAAATGGCCATCTAAAAATTTTGAGATGGCCATTTTATTCATGGGAAAAAATGAGCGTGGGAGGGGGCCTAGTTACCCTCCGTTTTTTTGTAACTTAAAAAGGACACTAGAATTTTATTTTCCGTTCAAATGAGTTGTCCTGCGATATTCTAGGACCACTGGGTCGATACGATCACCCCTGTGAGAAAAAAACAACCACAACAAATAAACACGCACCCGTGATCTTTCTTCTGCCAAAAAAATACAAAATTCCACATTTTTACAGATAGGAGTTCGAAACCTCTGCAGTGAAGTTCTCTGATATGCTGAATCTGATGGTACGATTTTCATTAAGGTTCCATGACTTTTAGGGGGTGTTTTCTCTTTTTTCCGAAATAAGGCAAATTTTCAAAGGCGCGTAACTTTTGATGGGTAAGAATCTGATTCTTTAAAAGAATCATAAAAATATGATTCTTTTGATGTATTTATTTGTAAAAATTCTTTTTTTTAGAGTTTCGGTTACTATTGAGCCGGGTCAGTCCTTAATTAAAGTTTGTTACCACGAACTGTTTGACAAGCAAAAACTTCGTTTTGACCAGACGCAGGAATTATATGCAGCTTGCCACAATGTAATTCACATTCATCAGCATGAGCCTCGGTCAACACTTTTTGTAAAACCGCAAACTTTAGAGCCTAACTGTTAAACTCTTACCACTCTCGCGCAGTACATCGAAATCAGTCGGATAGGAAAAGAAAATCATGACAAAATCAAAGTATTGCTCGCGCAGCACAATAATCTGTTTCTATGTTTATTTCTTTGTAGAAGGTGTATATCTTGTGGGGCTAATGCACCACCCTGCGGCGTTACTACCTCTATAAAGCTATATAAATAACTTTTTGATAGTCCTAAATCGACAAACTATCTCAGAATTTTCGCTCGTTTGTTTTTTTACACCTCTTTGGGCAAAGATTGTTCAAAAGATCGCCATTTTACCATGGTGCAATGTCTTTTGTCACCTCAAAAGGGCAATAGCACGTCCAACTTGCGGTCGAGTGAGCCCCTTTTCAAAATTCTACAATCATTGCTTCGATATGATCACCCTGAAAAAGAATGAAGAAGAAAGCATGCGTCCATGACCATTTTCCTGGGGGATAACGTAAAATTCCGTCTTTTTGTGGACAGGGGCCTTTAATATTTGCTTTATAGTTATCAGAAATACAGGGTTTGATACCGTAAATTTCACCAATATCACCTTCTTTTTTGGAGGTTTTCCCCCTTTTCTAAAATTACACAAATTTTAACGGTGATTGCTTTAATTACCTGGATTTCAAAATATACGAGAATATCGTACATAATAGATGGTCAATTAAGTTCAAGGGAGCCATACAAAAGAGCACAGAGTGAAAAATACAAAAAAAAATAGATTACCAAAATACTTAGAAAAATGAAAAAAGGTGTCTGAGGTAGACGAAAATATAGATGTGTACAGTGCATTAGGCAGTGTATTAGATGGAACAAAATAACTTGTCCCCGTTCTCATAAGGGGGCAAGTTATGCTTGTCTGAAATCGTACAATGTATTTCAGAACTTTCCCAGTTCCCACTATGCCAAAAAGGAAGATAGTTATATCGAATTCGGAATCAAACCTGTAACATTTTTCGGTTTCTGCTTAAAACTGGAACTTGATTTACGATGCTACGGCAACGTCACGACTACAGCAATCTTCAGCAGGCTTTTCGCTGACGAAGGTGTTACAAGGAGCAACATTTTGGATTGTTTCTTCGCCATCGAAATTGCTATCGTCATGCAGTTGTTGTCCGAAAGTACAAAAAAGTATCGTGTTGAAAAACAGCAGCCTATAGATTTTGAACTTTAAGTTTTTAAGTAAAATTAAGTTTTATTTAAGTTTGAAATTTAAGTATTAAGCAATAATTCACTTTGATCGGGAGCAATATCGTCCTATACTTGAATATTTCTCGTGTCTACAATGTCAATAAAGTTGCTCTTTTAACTCATTTTCTGACCTTGCATGAGTATAAGGCCAGTATTCCCTCAGAAGACAAAATTTCTTCGCTTTTTGCACTGTGGTGGATCAGCCTTCTTACAAATTTTGTCAGAGTGTATCTTAATATGTTTGAATATTTTAGTAAAAATGTCAGATTCCGTGGGAGAGAGCCCCCCCCCTTCCTACGTAAGTACCATCATTAACTCACTGGAACCCCCCTGATCACCTCTCAGGAACTACAATAGTTCGTCCCCTTGCGTAATTATTTATATAGTGTCAAGAGGGGGAGTTCTTTACGGGATGGGTTTAGCGCCACTCGTAAAAAAAGAAAAATATCTAGAAGCCTAGTGAAAATGAAAGAGGCTTCCCAGTTTTATTGTGAATATAGTCTAATAAAGTGACATTATTCATAATGGCCGGCCATCATAAATATTGACATGCGTAATTCTTTCAAAAGTAAATGGGCCACCATTAGGCCCATTCAATTACAACTGCTCTACTTGAAAAGCATGTTGTCAAAAGAGAAAGCTCATGAAATAATACTTTCGTTTAATTGCGAGGATAGCAATTACCAGTAGAAAAAAAAGCAGAAACTCGGTTCGGTCCTTCTGAACTAGTCAAGAGCTTCATCAAACGAGATATGTAGATTAAGATCATGTATTTTTAACCGGTTCTTGGGCATGCATGGTATCTGTAGAAAGTTGTGTTGAATTCATTTCAAAAAGCTCAGTAGCTACTGAATTACGCGCTAATTATAGCAAAGGTATGTGTGGCAAGAAAAAATTAAGCAAAAAGACTTGTATAATGTTGCCAACGGGCAGATACCCTTATAAAAATAGGCTTTTATCTTTTTTGCCCTTGTGTCTGCTGGATGATTGAATGTGTTCTTGCTGGTATAATTGGAAAATAGTTTGATTAGGGGGATTTGAGCTGAAAATTGAACAACTATTGCTGTGTACAATTGAATATCAGCTGTAAGAGATGTCGAACTGTTAAAAGAAATTAATGTTGTAAAAAGAAAAAAATAGTGTAATGCCAATAAGAGACACGACTTTAGGGTGAAGGGGTATGTATACAGGGGAAGCGGATTTGGCTCGGCGTAATTTTATGCTGAAAGGCCATTCGCAGCATTTTAATTTGGAGGGGTCTGACCATTTGGGAGGAATACAAATGTAGAAAAGACGTATTAGCAGCTGGATAATCGTAAATTAAATCTTAAAAAAAATATTTGGTCGGGTAGGGTGGGGGGAAGGGTTGTCCTGCAGTTTCCGTGGCTCACTCATGCTCACCACGGATTAAACACTGTAGTTGGCCAATCTCTTAAACTTTTAAAATAGTAGCCTATTTGCAAATAAGATATTGTCAAATAAAGTATTTATACGTTCCCTAAAGATGGTATCAAAATACGCTACTTTTGTTTAAAATCAATTTTTTTTTTCTCCTGCCCTATATAAATCAAACCTTACCACTTTAAAGTGCGTAATATCGAGAAGGCCCTGACTTCTCACCACCTGGTCCATCATCTCAGAACACCACGCGTGCCACACAGTTTTGCCACGCTTGGCAGAGTCCCCAAAACGCTTGGCACACTTCCCAAAACACCTGGCACAGTTTCGCCATGTTTGCTACGGACCATCACGTGTACATACTTTTTGATAGAGAGCAATCCCTCGCACATTGCACACAATCTATTGCACAATCACTTTGTCCCAGAACATAACACTTAAATCAATCTATTAAATCAATCTATCAAACAGTTTGTGGTAACGAACTGTAAGTAAGCAGCGACCCGGCTCAATAGTAACCGAAACTCTAAAAAACGGAATTTTTATACCAATAGATATATCAGAAGAATCAGATTTTTATGCTGATTTCAAATATATAAGTTTCATTAAGTTTAGTTTTACCCATCAAAAGTTACGCGAGAAATTTGCCTGAAAAAATTTGCCTTATTTTCGAAAAAGGGGGAAACAACCCCTAATACTCATAGAACTTTAATGAAAATAACACCATCAGATTCAGCGTATCAGAGAACCAAAGTCACCCAATCTTTTGAGATAGCCATTTTGTTCAGCATAGTCGAAAATATAATTAATATGTATTTGAGGATGAAGTAATCCCCCACTGTTCCCGGGGGAAGGGCTGCAAGTTATAAACTTTGCCCGTTGTTTACATATAGTATTGGTTATTGGGAAGCATACAGACGTTTTCAGGATGAATTTTTTTCTAATGGGGAGTCGGGGTCAGAGTAGGGGTTACGAGGGAGGATCTTTCCATGGAAGATATTTCCTTGGAGGAAGGGACATTTCTATGAAGGGGCGCCAGATTTCCCAGCATTATTTAAAAAACGATCAGAAATTAAATAAAAAACAAGTTTTTTTTTCAACTGAAAGTAAGAAGCAACGTTAAAACTTAAAACGAACAGAAATAATTACGTATGTGAGGGGTTTCTCCCCCTGGTCATTACCTCGATCTTTACGCTAAAGCTGTTTTTAGTACTTTCAAAAGAAGTATCTATTCTGATTAACCGGCCTTTGTGATTCAGGGGTTTGTGATACGAACAAAATTCGAGTTTTAGCGTAAAGAGCGAGGTATTGACTAGGGATCGAACTCCCTAATATACGTATTAAAAACATACGAATATAGAAATTCCTTACGTAAGTTAATTCGTAAGTTACGTCTGAACAAAATTTCGATAAAGCCAATTGGCCAAAAAAAGGAAAATTAATATGCAAATTTTGTTTTAATTATTCATGTACAGTGAGGCAAAACCAAAGCTGTATTAATTCAAAAGTATCCAGAAGTTAAATAAAAAAAAACAAGTATTTTTAACTAAATGTAAGGAGCGACATTAAAATTGAAAACGAACAGAAATTATTCCGTATATGAAAGGGGGTATCCCATCCTCAACACCTCGCTCTTTACGCTACAGTTTGACTCTGTCCCACAACATTATTCTTTAAAACAATAAAAACTTTAGCGTAAAGAGCGAGGCGTTGATGATGGGCCAGCCCCTTTCATATACGGAATAATTTCTGTTCGTTTTAACTGTTACATAACATCCAAACATTAACACCTATTTTTTGTAACAACAGCTTCTGGTAACGAACAGTGTAATTAAGAGCGACTTGTGGTAATAGTAACCGAAATACAAGAGATTCAAATTTTGATAATAATATATACAATAAAAAAAATTGCACTATTATAATGAAACCAAATATTTAGTTCTCCCAAATTTTATACTGCCAAGTTTTTGCCAAATTTTAAACTCTGCCAAGTTATCAAAAAGGATGATTACTGAGGCCTGATTACTTTTTTTGTTCCTTGGTTTTTTGCCAGGAATGATCGTATCGAATCCATGGTCCTAGAATATCGGAAAAGGGCTCATTTAAACGTTCTAGCGTCTTTTCCAGTGGTAAGAAATCGCGCAACAGCAAAGTGGCGCTGTCTGCCATTCTGCGGCGCAAAACAAGAATTTTGGTCTGAAAAAGGCCAATATGCTATCGACTAGCATTCTGAGACAAAACTTATATGTAGTATTACTAAGGGCTACAAGAAATAGCATTACTGTACAGCAGTTATTGGGATAGGTTGTGGGGGGAGCACGAAAAAAATTTAAGGACATCGTAGTCTTGCTTTATATAAACCAGTTTATACTGATAAGATGTTAATAGTTTACTTTTTAAATATTTGGTATGTTGCCACCAGTTTTTAAATTAAATAAAGAGCGACATTAAAGCTCAAAAGGATCAGAAATTATCCTGTATACGAGGAGGGCTCCCGTATCCACAATCTCCTAATCTCTGCACCAAAGTTTGCCTTTCATCCACAATATTTCAAGAACGAATTTTCCAATAGAGGAGCAACGTGACAAAAATTTTGTCCAGCAATGCCTCGAGAATGAACGGATTTATTTATTTACATTTGGTTTAAATAATACAACTTTCAGTTTAAGGGTTTTGAAATGCAATCAGTAAATAACACACCTACAATTATCAACTGGCTATTTTTTTTTTTTTTTGTCCTCTAAAACACTTTCAGTTAAGCCCTAGTCAAACTTTAGCATAAAGAGCAGGGGGTTGAGTGGGCGGCAGCCCTCCTGGCATACAGGATAACTTATGTTCGTTTGAGTTTTAATGCTACTCTTTACTTTCATTTTAAAGACTTGTTTGTGGAAAATAGAAATATTTAAAGACTTATATAAAAGAATAGCTTCACCTGTTTATCTGCAGTGATCTTTGGCATTTCGGAGCACTCCGAAATGCCAAACTGTTTTAGGTTATTTTTAAGAATTAACAACTATCCTTTTTTTTAACGATGGGTCGGAGAATTTTGCTTGAAATATTGGGGGAGAGGGAAGAGGGCCCATTCACCTACGTACATGCATGACTAGAAAACGGGCAACTTTTCTATAAGCTGCATAATAGTAAAAGTGCTTTACTCTAACTTGGTAACGAGTATTGCTGGAGTATAGACCTTAAAACTTTACAAGACCAATGATTCTGTTTGGGGAGATTAGGAATACAATACTAAAATACGAGGATATTTGAGACCCAAATATTTAATTTAAGTCACTTGTTCTAATATGGGAGGCTTAATCATGGAGAGGTCCCAGTGGGAGGAGTCACCCTTCAGCACAAATCGACTATGTAAGAATGCGTAAAGCATAAAGTATTTTCATTTCAGAATTAAAAACTACAGATTATTTTTATATCAGGCTGACTTCTCGCTAAAATTTCTTTTAGCATTTCTTCAGTCAGATAGGGACGGTTTCTATAAAGAACATTAGTTAATAGTACCGATTTTAGATTTTTAAGTATGTTTTAACCGAAGAGTATTAGCTGATAAACGCGTTTTTAGGCTTGCAAAGATTACAGATCTAACATACATGAAACCATCTAAAAGATGATAGACAACTAATATGCATGCAAGCATGTCAAACCTAGGCTAAATAACTGCATAATTAAGTAAGTGGTTATTCGTAACATTATACGGCTTGTGGTAGCTCACTTGTAACCTTTTAACCGCTTAAGATTATTGTAGTTATTTGGGGTCTCTTCAATTCTTGGAGTCATACCAACATTTCTTTTACATCCGGAAAATCTCTACAATTATTAAATTCGAATCAAATACAAATACTACTACTACTGCTACTACTAAAACTCACTGCAGCACCAAGTCGCCTGAGGTCAACACCACAACGCATGCTCATCCTCCATCCCCTTCTATTTAAACACTCCCTCTTCACGCATTTCCTTTTCATAATTTCCCAAGAAGTTCACATTTCCCTTAAATATTTCCTTACGACATCCTTACACCCCGTTCGGGAATGACCAGCCTTTTATTTGGCCCAAAACGGTTGGCCGACAAGGGCGGTCTTTGGCAATCTGTCATTCTTCATCCGCAGAAAATGTTCTACCACTCTCAACCTTTCTCTCATTATAGCCCTTGAAGTCCGGATTGAACCACTTTTTCGCACAGCTTACGGTATGAGATACGATCAATCTGTCGGGTATCAAAACAATTCGTATGTTATTTAATTCTCTGAAAAATATCTAGCAAATCGTCCTCCCTCTTTCGGAACGCCAACAGTTCAGAACCATACTTGACCACTGTCATCACTGCAGCTTCCAACATTCTGATTTTGGTTCGGAGACTTATTCCTCCAATTTTTTCAACTTTGACGAAACACCCTGGACCTTGGCTATTCTACTTTTATCTTCACGGTACCCACTGTCCTTACTACTAATGCTACCTAGCTAATCGAGTTCTATTCACTCAATCGAGCTTCTCGTTAGTATATACCAAGGTACTACTTCTACGACTTTACGTTCCTTCCGGTTTTTCTGCTAGGTAAACATGTCATTACACTCTGTCATTACACTCTTTGTCAACGGGTAATTAAAGAATGAGATGCTTGCATCATCAATACAAAGAATAAGCTCAGATACTTAATAGATTTGACGTTTACAAGAAACATTGCTAGAAAGTATTCAATAGCTTATTTGAAAAGTAACGATAGAATGACATTGTGACTTGACCTAGCTTTACCTCGCCGATGTGATCTGTATAATACATAAGTAACGTTTGAAAAATATTGTCAATTTAAAAAGAAATGGCTGACAAGTGTTCTGAGGGGGATGGGTTGCATAGAGGGGTGACTTGCACGAGGGTTCAGTTAAAGGGGATACAGTTGCACGGGGGGTTTCGGTTATACACGGGTTCAGTTACAAGGGGATTCAGTTGCACGGGGGTATCCCTTTTTTTCGAAAATCGGGCCCCCTGTTTTCAAAATCCCTTTTTCTTCTGAGGCTTGGAGCATTTGTGTCAACAATACAAAGAATAAGCTCAGATACTTAATAGATTTGACGTTTACAAGAGACATTGCTAGAAGGTATTCAATAGCTTAATTGAAAAGTAACGATAGAATGACATTGTGACTTGACCTAGCTTTACCTTGCCGATGTGATCTGTATAATACATAAGTAACGTTTGAAAAATATTGTCAATTTAAAAAGAAATAGCTGAAAAGTGTTTTGAGGGGGATGGGTTGCATAGAGGGGTGACTTGCACGAGGGTTCAGTTAAAGGGGATACAGTTGCACGGGGGTTTCGGTTATACACGGGTTCAGTTACAAGGGGATTCAGTTGCACGGGGGGTATCCCTTTTTTCGAAAATCGGGCTCCCTGTTTTCAAAATCCCTTTTTCTTCTGAGGCTTGGAGCATTTGTGTCAACAATACAAAGAATAAGCTCAGATACTTAATAGATTTGACGTTTACAAGAGACATTGCTAGAGAGTATTCAATAGCTTAATTGAAAAGTAACGATAGAATGACATTGTGACTTGACATAGCTTTACCTCGCCGATGTGATCTGTATAATACATAAGTAACGTTTGAAAAATATTGTCAATTTAAAAAGAAATGGCTGAAAAGTGTTTTGAGGGGGTTGGGTTGCATTGAGGGGTGACTTGCACGAGGTATTCAGTTAAAGGGGATACAGTTGCACGGGGGGTTTCGGCTATACACGGGTTCAGTTACAAGGGGATTGAGTTGCACGGGGGTATCCTTTTTTTTCGAAAATCGGGCTCCCTGTTTTCAAAATCCCTTTTTCTTCTGAGGCATGGAGCATTTGGTGGCTAGATATTAAACGTAATGAAATTTAGTACGGAGGTTCAGTTGTACAGGGTTTCAGTTATACAGGGGTTCAGTTACATGGGGGTTCTTTGTGTTAAAAAAGTAGTTTTTGTATCTTTTAAAAGAACTTTACAGGGTTTGAGAGACTCAGTTGCCTAATTCCATGGGTTTTTTCTTTACTTGATGGTCATTAAAAAAGAAATTTTTGTGTTAAATAAGTAGTTTTGTATCTTTTAAAAGAGCTTTACGGGGATTGAGAGACTCAGGTGCCTAATTCCGTGTGATTTTTCCTTACTTGATGGTCATTAAAAACGAAATTTTTATGTTAAATTATTAGTTTTTGTATCTTTTAAAAGAGCTTTACGGGGATTGAGAGACTCAACTGCCTAATTCCGTGTGATTTTTCTTTACTTGTTGGTCATTAAAAAAGAAATTTTTATGTTACATAAGTAGTTTTTGTATCTTTTAAAAGAGCTCTACGGGGATGGAGAGACTTAGTTGCCTAATTCCGTGTGATTTTTCTTTACTTGGTAGTCATTAAAAACGAAATTTTTGTGTTAAATAAGTAGTTTTTGTATCTTTTAATAGATCTTTACGGTGATTGAGAGACTCAGTTGCCTAATTCCGTGTGATTTTTCTTTACTTGTTGGTCATTAAAAACGAAATTTGAGTGTTAAATAAGTAGTTTTTCTATCTTTTAAAAGATCTTTACGGGGATTGAGAGACTCAGTTGCCTAATTCCGTGTGATTTTTCTTTACTTGGTGGTCATTAAAAACGAAATTTGTGTGTTAAATTAGTAGCTTTTGTATCTTTTAAAAGATCTGTACGGGGATTGAGAGACTCAGTTGCCTAATTCCGTGTGATTTTTCTTTACTTGCTGGTCATTAAAAAAGAAATTTGTGTGTTAAATAAGTAGTTTTTCTATCTTTTAAAAGAGCTTTACGGGGATTGAGAGACTCAGTTGCCTCATTCAGTGTGATTTTTCTTTTATTGCTGGTCATTAAAAAAGAAATTTTTGTGTTAAATAAGTAGTTTTTGTATCTTTTAAAAGAGCTTTACGGGAATTGAGAGACTCAGTTGCCGGATTCCATGTGATTTTTCATCTTTTCGGTAGAAACATTCGATATACTAAAAGTGTTTAAATCAAACTTTTTTAAAACTTTGAAGTTTTTCAATTTTATTTTTTTTTTTTCTTTTTTGAGAGAACTTAAAATGTCAAAATATGCTTACACTTCTAACAATTGCGGTCTGTGTTTTGTCAGAGACGTTATTTGAATGTCCCACTGGTTTTAGTTGACCAGTTATTGAAACGACCTACCCTAGTTCATTTAATAAATCATTATTTTCTACGCAGTTGGATTATAAAAAAATAATTAATTTATATATAAAAAAAAAGTTAATATGGAGAATTTTAATAAATTTTTTTTAAATACAAAGATTATTTTATAATTTAATTCTTACAAAGAGACGTCTTTAAAATTTTAAAAAAGTACAGATGGTAGCACTATTGGAAATGTATGCCTATATTGTCATGACAGTAAGGGCTTAAATTTTTTTGGAATACCGAAAAAATTCAACTCTTATGTTGGTGGTTATGCGAGGTTGATATCTCCAGATATGATTGCACTCAAAGAGAATGCCAAAATAAAAATAATCATTGATGATAGATGACAACTCCTTGCTACTTCTGCAGGTAACACATTACCTACTGATACATCCAATTGTCACCTTTAGGGTATTAGCATTCAACGGAAGATCAATAAAAGAAAGGCCTACTCTTCTACTAATATCGTAAACCATATCTTGTCTACGCGCCGAAACTGTTACCTGTGTAAAAATAATGAGATAATAGACAGTGAAATTGCCAGAAAAATAAAAAGGGCATAGTCAGAAAATATCACGATGGAATATAAAGATGAATCGATGAAAAACAAAGCACCAGCAAACGTTACTGCCATTGCTCAAACTGTCATTGAACCAAATAATACCAAAGACGAAAAGCATATTCAGCCTGTTGATGAGACACCAGTAAAAAATGTCTATGACTCAAAATGGAATAATGATTATTCAACTGATTACGAACTAAGAGAAGACAATAGCTATAATATCAAGAGAGAACATGGTGAACTATTTTATGGAGCAGATTCAAAATGTCCAAAGTTAATCATTGATATTAATAATGTATCATAATATATTTTTTGTATTAATATTCTACATAGCATTATTTCATCAAAAATATATTATGCATTACATTGATATGTGTTCATTATTTTTAGAGTAAGCTAGCATATCAAACGTTTAGAATGTCTAATAAAACGTCGGAGATGTAAGAAAAGGAATTTCTATACATCTATTGTCAGACACATGGCAACAAATTCTTTCTTGAATTCGCCTCCTGGATAAATAAAAAAAGACATTTTATTCAAGAAATTTATGACGAAACTCTAATTAAGCAACAAACTCTTTCCGGAAGTTACCTTATGGATACACAATGCAGAAATTTCGTTTAAGAAATTATCAAAAATTGTAAGTAAGTATCAAATTCTTTAAAAAATATGTAAATACGTTTAAGCAATAAATATCTTTAAGCTTAACCCGTCTTTATTCTGTAGAATAGTTTTATTCATTTCATTAAGTTATGAAGAAATTGTAAGTAAGTAACAATAGCTTTCTTGAATTCGCTTCCTGGACACAATACAGATATTTAATTCAAGAAGTCATAATAAAATCGCAAGTAAGTAATACAGTCGTTATTGTTTTCCTCTATTGGATACACAATACTGAAATTTCATTCAAGAAATTATGATGGAATTGTAAATAGGTAACAAACTCATGTTACCTCATGGATACACAATGCAGAAATTTAATTTAGGGAATAATAAAAAATTTTTAAGTAAGTAGCAAATTCTCTTGGATACACAATATGGAAATTTCATTCAAGAAATTATGAAAATATTTGTAAGTAAGTAACAAACTCTTTATTGATTTCACCTCTTGGATATACAGTACAGATAATTCATTCAAGAAATTATGAAAAAAATCGCAAGTAAGTAAATTTTTTTTTCTCTTTATCACAAACAATTTTCACTAAGCTAAATGATGTAGAAATTTAATTCAAGAAATTATTGAAAAAATTCTCAGTAAGTAACAATTTCTTTCTTGAAGTCAACTCTTTGATACTCAATACGGAAATTTCATTCAAGAAAATATGAAAAAAAATTGTAACTAAGTAGCAAATTCTTTCTTGAATTTACCTGTTGGACAAACAAAAAAGACATTTCGTTCAAGAAATTATGACAAAATTCTAAGTAAGTAACAAACTCTTTATTGTTTTCAAAGTTTATATATATGAAGTATAAATTAAATTAATTAATATCATAAAATATAATAAGAAAAATGAGCAAATAAAATAATTTAATAACATTTTTTATAAACAAAAAAAAAACATTTCTTTAAAGAACTTTCTAGAAAATTCTAAGTAAGAAAAAAACTTTATTGTTTTCTAAATTTCTATATAATACGTAGAATTTAAATTAAATAAATTATTAAAAATTATAATTATAAGTATCAAATTACTTCTTTAATTCACCTGTTGGATAAACAAAAAAAAAACAAAAAAGACATTTCGTTCAAGAAATTATCACAAAATTCTTAGTAAGTAAAAAACTTTATTGTTTTCACTAGTTAGATATACGATGTAGAAATTAAATTCATGAAATTATGAAAATATTCTCAGTAAGTAAGCATTTTTTTCTTGAAGTCAACTCTTGGATACACAATACGGAAATTTCATTCTAGAAATTATGAAAATATTTGTATGTAAGTAACAAACTCTTTATTAATTTCACCTATTGGAGATACAGTACAGATACTTAATTCAAGAAATTTCGAAAAAATCGCAAGTAAGTAGCTTTTTTTTCTCTTTATCACAAACAATTTTCTCTTATCTACGCGATATAGACATTTAATTCAATAAATTCTTAAAAAATTCTCAGTAAGTAAAAATTTCTTTCTTGAAGTCAACTCATGGATACACACAATAAGGAAATTTCATTCAAGAAATTATAAAAAATATTTGTAAGTAAGTAACAAGCTCTTTATTGATTTCACCTCTTGAATATACAGTACAGATACTTCATTCAAGAAACGTGATTAAACTTTCTTTCTTGAAGTCAACTCTTGGATACACAATACGGAAATTTCATTCAAGAAATTATGAAAATATTTGTATGTAAGTAACAAACTCTTTATTAGTTTCACCTCTTGGATATACAGTACAGATACTTCATTCAAGAAATTATGAAAAAATCGCAAGTAAGTAGCTTTTTTTCTCTTTATCACAAACAATTTTCACTTAGCTACGCGATATAGAAATTTAATTCAAGAAATTATGAAAAAATTCTCAGTAAGTAACAATTTCTTTCTTGAAGTCAACTCATGGATACACACAATAAGGAAATTTCATTCAAGAAATTATAAAAAATATTTGTAAGTAAGTAACAAGCTCTTTATTGATTTCACCTCTTGAATATACAGTACAGATACTTCATTCAAGAAACGTGATTAAACACGTTTTGAAACTGCCTGCTATTTGTATGCCTTTCCTTGGCACCTTTCCAAACGAGCGGGATTCCCCACTGGTTCCTACACATTGCAAAAAAGTGAGCAGTACGAAAACTCCACGTTTTCAACCAGACGGTTTTTTTAGGGACCAATCCGGAGATATATGCAAAGTCGACATAGCTTTATTTCATTTTTTTTTTAAGGTTCATTTAGACGAGGTTACGTGCGCGCACGTAACCTCGTCTAAATGAACCTTAAAAAAATGAAATAAAGCTATGTCGACTTTGCATATCTCTCTTGATTGGTCCCTAAAAACCAGTCTGGTTGAAAACGTGGAGTTTTCGTACTGCTCACTTTTTTGCAATGTGTAGGAACCAGTGGGGGATCCCCGCTCGTTTGGAAAGGTGCCAAAGAAAGGCATACAAATAGCATGCAGTTTCAAAACGTGTTTAATCACGTTTCTTGAATGAAGTATCTGTACTGTATATTCAAGAGGTGAAATCAATAAAGAGATTGTTACTTAATTACAAATATTTTTTATAATTTCTTGAATGAAATTTCATTATCGTGTGTATCAATGAGTTGACTTCAAGAAAGAAATTGTTACTTACTGATAATTTTTTCATAATTTCTTTAATTAAATTTATATATCGCGTAGATAAGTTAAAATTGTTTGTTATAAAGAGAAAAAAAAAGCTACTTACTTGCGTTTTTTTCATAATTTCTTGAATGAAGTATCTGTACTGTATATTCAAGAGGTGAAACTAATAAAGAGTTTGTTACTTACTTACAAATATTTTCATAATTTCTTGAATGAAATTTCCGTATTGTGTATCCAAGAGTTGACTTCAAGAAAAAAATGATTACTTACTGAGAATTTTTTCATAATTTCATGAATTTAATTTCTACATCGTATATCTAACTCGAGAAAACAATAAAGTTTGTTACTTACTAAGAATTTTGTAATAATTTCTTGAACGAAATATCTTTTTTGTTTTTTTTTGTTTATCCAACATGTGAATTCAAGAAGGAATTTGCTACTTAGACTGATAATTTTTCATAATTTCTTGAATTTAATTTCTACGTCGTATATATAACTCTTGAAAACAATAAAGTTTGTTACTTACTTAGAATTTTCTCATAATTTATTGAACGATATGTTTTTTTTTTGTTTATAAAACATGTGAATTAAAGAAAGAATTTTATAAGTAGACTAAGAATTTTTTAATAATTTATTTAATTTAATTTATAGGTCGTATATCTAACTTGTGAAAAAAATAAATAGTTTGTTACTTACTTAGAATTTTGTCGTAATTTCTTGAACGAAATGTCTTTTTTGTTTGTCCAACAGGTAAATTCAAGAAATAATTTGGTACTTAGTTACAATTTTTTTCATAAATTCTTGAATGAAATTCCCGTATTGAGCATCCAAGAGTTGACTTCAAGAAAGAAATTATTACTTACTGAGAATTTTTTCAATAATTTCTTGAATTAAATTTCTACATCATTTATATAAGTGAAAATTGTTTGTGATAAAGAGAAAAAAAAAGTTACTTACTTGCGATTTTTTCATAATTTCTTGAATGAAGTATCTGTACTGTATATCCAAGAGGTGAAATCAATAAAGAGTTTGTTGCTTACTTACAAATATTTTCATAATTTCTTGAATGAAATTTCCATATTGTGTATCCAAGAGAATTTGCTACTTACTTAAAAATTTTTGATAATTCATTAAATGAAATTTCTGCATTGTGTGTCCATTAGGTAACATGATTGTGTTAACTATTTACAATTCAATCATAATTTCTTGAATGAAATTTAAGTATTGTGTATCAAATAGGTGAAAACAATAAAGACTTTATTACTTACTTGCGATTTTATTATGATTTCTTGAATTAAATATCTGTATTGTGTCCAGGAAGCGAATTCAAGAAAGCTATTGTTACTTACTTACAATTTCTTCATAATTTAATGAAATGAATAAAACTATTCTAAAGAATAAAGACGGGTTAAGCTTAAAGATATTTATTGCTTAAACGTATTAACATATTTTTTGAAAGAATTTGCTACTTACTTACAATTTTTGATAATTTCTTAAATGAAATTTCTGCATTGTGTATCCATGAGGTAACTTCCAGAAAGAGTTTGTTGCTTACTTAGAGTTTCGTCATAATTTCTTGAATGAAATGTCTTTTTTTTTATTTATCCAGGAGGCGAATTCAAGAAAGAATTTGTTCCCATGTGTCTGACAATAGATTTATACAAATTCCTTTTCTTACATCTCCGACGTTTTATTAGATATTCTAAACGCTTGATATGGTAGCTGACTCTAAAAATAATGAACACATAACAATTTAATGCATAATATATTTTAAATGAAATAATGCTATGTAGAATATTAATACAAAACATATGTTATGATACATTATTAATATCAAGGATTTAGCTTTGGACATTATGAATCTGTTCCATAAAATAGTTCACCATGTTCTCTCTTGATATTATAGCTAATGTCTTCTATTAGTTCGTAATCAGTAGAATAATCATTATTCCATTTTGAGTCATAGACAATTTTTACTGGTGTCTCATCAACAGGCTCAATATGCTTTTCGTCTTTGGTATTATTTGGTTCAATGACTGTTTGATCAATGGCAGTAACGTTTGCTGGTACTTTTTTTTTCATCGATTCATCTTTATATTCCATAGTGATATTTCCTGCCAATGCCCTTTTTATTTTTCTGGCTATTATCACATTATTTTTACACAGGTAGCAGTTTCGGCACGTAGACAAGATATGGCTTACGATATTAGTAGAAGAGTATGCCTTTCTTTTATTGATCTTCCGTTGAATGCTAATACCCGAAAGGTGACGATTGGATGTATCAGTAGGTACTGTGTTACCTGCAACAGTAGCAAGGAGTTGTCCTCTATCATCACTGATTATTTTTATGTTGGCCCTCTCTTTGAGTACAATCATCTCTGGAGATATCAATCTCGCATAACCACCAACATAAGAGTTGAATTTTTTCGGTATTCCAAATAAATTTAATTCATTACTGTCATGACAATACATGCATACATTTCCAATAGTGCTACCACTTGTACTTGTTTCATAGTTTAAATACTTCTCTTTGTCAGCATTCAATGCTACAATAACCTTGTTATGTAAACACACTTTATTAAAATGCTCCATCTTCACTTTTTTTTATAGATATTACTTATGTGTTTATCATTCCACTGCGTAAAAAATACTGATTTAATACATGCAATAGATTAGGTAGTGTCAATAACCGATCATAGAATACCCGTGGGAAAGTCACATCGTGTCTCCGAACAGACACAGACTTTAATTGTTAGAACTTTAAGTATATTTCGATATTTTAAGCTATTTTAAAACAGAAAAAAAATAAATAAAGTTGAAAAATTTCGATGTTTTAAAAAAGTTTTATCTAAACAATTTTAGTAACTTGAATGTCTTTACCGAAAAGAAAAAAAATCATACAGACTACGGCACATGAGTTTCTCACTACACGTAAATATATTTTATTGTATACCAAAAAGAATATGATAACTCAATATTTTCTATTTTTTTGAACAGAAAGTAAGGAATAATCAAAAGGAATTAGGCTACTGAGTCTCTCAATCCCCGTAAAGCTCTTTTAAAAGATACAAAAACTACTTATTTAACACAAAAATTTCGTTTTTAATGACCACCAAGAAAGGAAAATCACACCTAATCACGCATCAGATACACAACATAAACTATTTTAAAAATTAATTTTTACTAAAAAAACATTAATAAACATATAATTTATATTTATTTTTAAACAACGTAAATAATTTACACAAGTAATTTTTAAAATTTGAATATACAAGACCTTAAATCTATTTTATTATAGACAAAAACTACTTATTTAACGCAAAAATTTCGTTTTTTATGACTTTCAAGTTAAGAAAAATCACACGGAATTAGGCAACTGAGTCTCTCAATCCCCGTAAAGCTCTTTTAAAAGATACAAAAACTAATTATTTAACAGAAAAATTTCGTTTTTAATGACCACCAAGTAGAGAAAAATCACACGGAATTAGGCAACTAAGTCTCTCCATCCCCGTAAAGCTCTTTTAACAGTTACAAAAACTACTTATTTAACATAAAAATTTCGTTTTTAATGACCACCAAGTAAAGAAAAATCACACGGAATTAGGCAGTTGAGTCTCTCATTCCCCGTAAAGCTCTTTTAAAAGATACAAAAACTACTTATTTAACACAAAAATTTCGTTTTTAATGACTATCAAGTAAGGAAAAATCACACGGAATTACGCAACTGAGGCTCTCAATCCCCGTAAAGCTCTTTTAAAAGATACAAAAACTACTTATTTAACACAAAAATTTCTTTTTAATGACCATCAAGTAAAGAAAAAACCCAAGGAATTAGGCAACTGAGTCTCTCAAACCCTGTAAAGCTCTTTTAAAAGATACAAAAACTACTTATTTAACACAAAAATTTCGTTTTTAATGACCACCAAGTAAAGAAAAATCACACGGAATTAGGCAACTGAGTCTCTCAATCCCCGTAAAGATCTTTTAAAAGATACAAAAAATACTTATTTAACACGAAAATTTCGTTTTTAATGACAATCAAGTAAATAAAAATCACACGGAATTAGGCGACTGAGTCTCTCAATCCCCGTAAAGCTCTTTTAAAAGATAAAAAAACTAATTATTTAACAAACAAATTTCGTTTTTAATGACAATAAAGTAAAGAAAAATCAAACGTAATTATGCTACTGAGTCTCTCAATCCCCGTACATATCTTTGAAAATATACAAAATCTCATTATTTAACATTTATTGTAATATATTTATTAATTAAAATTAAAGAAATATCAGTATTTATTATTATAATTTGAATATATATCAACTTAAATCAAATTTTATAGATAATCATTATAAGTATTTTTCACTATATTATCGTTTTTATTTAGAATACATATAAGAAAAACAACACGGAATTATGAAAATGAGTCTATCAATCCCCGTAAAGCTCTTTTAAAAGATATAAAAACTACTTATTTAACACAAAAATTTCGTTTTTAATGACCATCAAGTAAAGAAAAATCACACGGAATTAGGCATCTGAGTCTCTCAATCCCCGTAAAGTTCTTTTAAAATATACAAAAACTACTTTTTTAACACAAAGAACCCCCATGTGACTGAACCCCTGTATAACTGAAACCCTGTACAACTGAACCTCCGTGCTAAATTTCATTACGTTTAATATCTAGCCACCAAATGCTCCAAGCCTCAGAAGAAAAAGGGATTTGAAAACAGGGAGCCCGATTTTCGAAAAAAAGGGGTACCCCCCGTGCAACTGAATCCCCTTGTAACTGAACCCGTGTATAACCGAAACCCCCCTGCAACTGTATCCCCTTTAACTGAATCCCTCGTGCAAGTCACCCCTCTATGCAACCCATCCCCCTCAAAACACTTTTCAGCCATTTCTTTTTAAATTGACAATATTTTTCAAACGTTACTTATGTATTATACAGATCACATCTGCGAGGTAAAGCTAGGTCAAGTCACAATGTCATTCTATCGTTACTTTTCAATTAAGCTATTGAATACTCTCTAGCAATGTCTCTTGTAAACGTCAAATCTATTAAGTATCTGAGCTTATTCTTTGTATTGTTGACACAAATGCTCCAAGCCTCAGAAGAAAAAGGGATTTTGAAAACAGGGAGCCCGATTTTCGAAAAAAAGGGATACCCCCGTGCAACTGAATCCCCTTGTAACTGAACCCCGTGTATAACCGAAACCCCTCGTGCAACTGTATCTCCTTTAACTGCACCATCGTGTAAGTCACACCTCTATTCAACCCATCCCGTTCAAAACACTTTTCAGCCGTTTCTTTTTAAATTGACAATATTTTTCAAACGTTACTTATGTATTATACAGATCACATCGGCGAGGTAAAGCTAGGTTAAGTCACAATATCATTCTATCGTTACTTTTCAATTAAGCTATTGAATACTTTCTAGCAATGTCTCTTGTAAACGTCAAATCTATTAAGTATCTGAGCTTATTCTTTGTATTGTTGACACAAATGCTCCAAGCCTCAGAAGAAAAAGGGATTTTGAAAACAGGGAGCCCGATTTCCGAAAAAAAGGGATACCCCCCGTGCAACTGAATCCCCTGGTAACTGACCCCGTGTATAACAGACACCCCCCGTGCCACTGGAGCCCCTTGAACTGACCCCTCGTGCCAGTCATCCCTCGCGGCCCCCCCACCCCCGCCCAACACATTTCTACCCTGTCTTGTTTATTTGACAATATTTTTCAAACGGTACTTATGTATTATACAGATCACATCGGCGAGGTAAAGCTAGGTCAAGTCACAATGTCATTCTATCGTTACTTTTCAAATAAGCTATTGAATACTTTCTAGGAATGTCTCTTGTAAACGTCAAATCTATTAAGTATCTGAGCTTATTCTTTGTATTGTTGATGCAAGCATCTCATTCTTTAATTACCCGTTGACAAAGAGTGTAATGACTGAGTGTAATGACATGTTTACCTACCAGAAAAACCGGAAGGAACATAAAGGGGTAGAAGTGGTACCTTGGTATATACTGTCATTACCCAACAGAAATATGTAACGAGCAATTTTCAACAAAAAAATGTCGTTGCATTACTGAGACTTCAATTCATTCAGAATTATAGTTGGGCACTGTCATCACTGTAGCTTCCAATATTCTAATCTTCGTTCGCCGACTTATCTTCCTATTCTTCCAAACTTTTTTCAACTATGAAAAACACCCTGGGCCTTGGCAATTCTATTTTTAAGATCTTCACTGCATCCACCATATTTAATAATATTTTATCTAGGTCAGTAAAGGTTTCCACTTGATCGACCTTCTGATTACCCAACATCACCTATTCACCCTTCATTTAGGCCTTGTCTAAGCGACTTAATCTTTAAACATTAATTTTCAAGCCTATTCTTGCACCATAAACTCTCAAGCCTCTATAAAATCGTTCTTTTTGCTAACATTTTCATCTAAGACACCTAAATCATCAGCATAATCTAAGTCTAGAAGAGTTCTACCCTCCCATTTGATTCGATGCTCTCTTATAGCTTCTGCCGTATTCCTTAGGAGGATCCATATAAATGGGGATGGAACACAAATCTGCTTAACTCCTGATCAATATAAACCGCCTACTAACCTCATTGCCTACCTTAGCCGCATCAATGATCTTCTCGTACATAGCATATATTCACTTTACTGTATTTATCTGGTGCGCAATACAAGGATAGGACCTTCGCTAAAGCTCTTCTATCGGCTGAACTAAATGGTTGTTCATAAACTAAGGACAAAAGTAAGGGCACTAAGGACACTTCTCAATTATTAATCTAAGAGTGAAAATTTGGTCGACGCATCCACTCCTCTTTCTAGAACCCTACTGTTCTTCTCTTGAAACCTTATCAACAGTATCTCTAAGTCTAAAAAGTATCATCATGCCAAGTAATTTGCTCCCTACAGAAACCAAGCCTCTAATGCCTCTATAATTACCACGCCCACGCTTATCACCTTTCATATAAAGGGGTTTAATTGAAGCTTCCCTAAAATCGCTAGGTACCCCCCCCCCCTCTTCAAAAATATTATTCATAGTCTTCAGTAATGTATCTCTAACTTCCCAACCACCATATTTCAAAAATTCATTTAGCCTACCCCACTATCAGTACCTGAGGCCTTATTATTTTTTCATCCTTTTACACTGTTTCTAACTCTTCCTCGCAAAATAAATCTTCTTTGACTTTCAAATGGCCAAAAAATTTCTTTCTTGTCCATATCATTTCCTGTAACTTTACCACGGTTTAACACAATCTCAAAATGTTCTGCTCATCTCTATTTACCCCTTTCCTTATCACCAGTTGAGGGCATGTCCCTATCTTTAAATCTGACATGTCCAGACTAACTACTCACCCTCTCAATTTTTTAGCATGCCGATACAAATTTTATTATTATGCCGTCTGGCTGCATCTTCCAGATCTTAGGCAATTTTATCCATGGCCTCTACTTCACACCTCCCTAATTCATATTTCAAAGCATTCTCACTGAAATTCCTGGCTGTGTTTCTAATTTTCTTACCTAGGACACCAGTTGCTACCTCACAAACTGTTTTCCTAAAATTATTCCATCCATCTTCTACATTCTCAAATTTTAGAATCTTCGGTTTCACATTCAACTGTTCCTTAAAAATTTCTATTAAATTCCCATCCTAGAATGTACCAACGGCATAACTCCCCGAAAGGTAGCTGCCCTTCCTAAACTTCAGGTTTATATTAACTCTAGACACCACTAGATGGTAATCTTTACTTTAACATCAGTAACAGCACTCCTGTATACTGCAATATGTGCTATCGATCCTGCCAGCCTTCGATTTACAATAACATCAAACAGTTCGTTGTAACAAACTGTAAGTAAGGAGCGATAAGACTCAATAGTAGCCGAAACTCTAAAAACGGAACTGATGTCAATAGATACACCAAAAGAATCGGATTATTATGCTGAAAATCCAATAATAATAAGTTTTTTCAACTAAAAGTAAGGAGCAACATTAAATCTTAAAACGAACAGAAATTATACTCGAGATCTCCCTCTTCAAACTCAAGCCTTTAAGTTAATATGAAAAGGCTTTTACGGTTCTAACAAAACGACCCTTGTGTTTCAAGAGACGATTTTAGGTGATTGGGGCAGAATTATTATTTGTGTGTACAGAACGGGGTGTCGAGGAGGAGTAACCCCCCTCATATAAGTAATAATTTCTGCTCGTTTTAAGTTTTAATGTTGCTCTTTACTTTCAGTTGGAAAAACTTGTTTTTATTTAATTTCTGATTTTTTTTCTAAATAACACCAGGAAATTTGGCTCCAACTCTACGGAAAAATCCCTCCTCCCTATGGACATGTTGTCTAGACAATTCAACCCTAGTGAAAATTTACCCTGGACCATTGCCCTTAATATTTCCACACGTTAAACTGAATTGGCAAAGAAAATCAAGACATAAGAAGAATTTCCTATAGGAATTCTGGCAAATTCCCCTAGTGTAAAATTTCCCCTGAAAAATCCACCCCGTGGAAACTTCCCTCCCATGGAAAAAATTTGTGTTGAAAATTACCCCAGCAGAAAATTCAACCCCCCCCCAAAAAGATGTGTGCATACCTCCCAATAACAAATACTATACATAAACACTGGGCAAATTTTATAATTTAAAGACCTTTCCCCAGGGACTGTGGGGGGGGCATGATATCTCCCAAGGCATAGTTATTCGGCCTTTCAACTATGTTGAAAAAAATAGCTATCACAAAATTTTGATCAGACGTTTTGAAAAAAAATGTGGCGTGGGATGGGGCATAGTTGCCCTCCAATATTTTTGGTCACATAAAAAGGGCGCTGGAACTTTTTAATTTCCGTTCGAATGAACTCTCTCCCCATATTCTATTAGCACTGGTTTGATACGATCACCTCTGAAAAAAAAAACACAAAAAAACAAAAATAAATTACCAAATAAACAGGCTTCCGTGATCTTCCTTCTGGCAAAATATTCAAAATTTTAAGTTTTCAAACAGTTCTTGGTAACGAACTGTAAGTAAGGAGCGACCCGGCTCAATGGTAACCGATAGTCTAAAAAACGGAATTTTGATACCAGTAGATACATCAAAAGAATCAGATTTTAATTCTGATTTTAAATATTTAAGTTTCATCAAGTTTAATCTTACCCATCAAAAGTTACGCGCCTGAGAAAATTTGGCTGATTTTCGAAAAAAGGAAGAAAGACCATCTAAAAGTTATAGAACCTTAATGAAAATCACACCATCATATTCAGCGTATCAGAGAACCCTACTGTAGAGGTTTCAAGCTCCTATCCATAAAAATGTGGAATTTTCCATTTTTTGCCAGAAGAAAGATCACGTATGCGTGTTTTTTTGTTGTTTTTTTTCTTTTCCCCAGGGGTAATTGTATTGACCCAGTGGTCCTAGAATATCCTCAGAGGGCTCATTGGAACGGAAATTAAAAGTTCTAGTGCCCTTTTTAAGCGACCAAAAAAAATGGAGGGCAACTAGGCCCCCTCCCACGCTCTTTTTTTCTCAAAGTCACCCAATTAAAATTTTGAGATAGCCATTTTGTTCAGAACAGTCGAAAATCTAATAAATATGTCTTTTAGGATGACTTAATCCCCCACAATTCCCAGGGGAAGGGCTGCAAGTTATGAACTTTGCCCATTGCTTAAATTTTGTATTGGTTATTGGGAAGTATACAGACGTTTTCAGGAAGGATTTTTTTCTGGTGGGGGGGGGGCGGGAGGAGGGGGTTACTCGGGAGAGTCTTTCCGTGGAAGATGTTTCTTTGGGGTAAGGGACATCTAAACTTATGGGTAAGGGACATTTAAAACTTAAAACGAACAGAAATTATTCCGTATATGAAAGGGGCTGTCCCCTCCTCAACACCTCGCTCTTTACGCTAAAGTTTGACTCTGTCACAACTTTATTTTTTAAAACAATAAAAAACTTTAGCGTAAAGAGCGAGACGTTGAGGAGGCGACAGCCCCTTTCATATACGAAATAATTTCTGTTCGTTTTAAGTTTTAATGTCGCTCCTTACTTTCAGTTTAAAAAACTTGTTTTTTTTTATTTAATTACAGATAGGAGCTTGAAAACACTACAGTACGGTTCTCTGATACTAGCTACAGACGCTGAATCAGATGGTGTCATTTTCATTAAGATTCTATGACTTTTAGGGGGGTTTCTCACTTTTTTCGAAAATCAGGCAAATTGTCTCAGGCTCGTAGCCTTTGGTGGGTAAGACTAAACTTAATGAAACTTATGTATTTGAAATCAGCAACATCAACCAAATCTTTTAATATAGGCTATCTATTGGTACCAAACTTCCGTTTTTTAGACTTTCGGTTACTATTGAGCTGAGTCGCTCCTTACTTACAGTTCTTTACCACGAACTGTTTGATTCCAAATATATAAGATTCAGTTAGTTTAGTATTACCCATAAAAGGCTACGAACCTGAGAAAATTTGCCTTATTTTCAAAGACAGGGGGGAACGCCGCCTAAAATATACAGGATCTTAATGAAAATCACAACATCAGATTCAGCAAAACATGGAATCTGAATGAAAATTACACCATCAGATTCAGCGTATCAGAGAACCCTACTGTAAATGTTTCAAGTCCTATCTGCAAAAATTTGGAATTTTGTATTTTTTGCCAGAAGGAAGATCAGGGATGCGTGTTTGCTATTTTTATTTCTTTTTTTTTGTTTTTGTTTTTTTTTCCAGGGGTGATCGTATCGAGCCAATGGTCCTGGAACATCAGGAGAAGGCTCATTTGGACGGAAATTAAAAGTTCTAGTGTCCTTTTTAAGTGGCCGACAAGATTGAAGGGCAAATAGCCCCCCCCCTCACGCCCCTTTTCCCCCAAAATCGTCCGATTAAAATTTCGGGATAGTCATTTTGTTCAGTATAGTTGAAGTCTCAAAGCTATGCCTTTGGAGATAACACAACCCCCCCCCCCGTCCCCCAGCCTCTGGGGATAGGTATTTAAGTAATACAATTTGCCCATTATTTACGATAATGGTATAATGGTATTATAAAGTATTTGTTATTGGGGGAGTATACAGAAATTTTGGGGCGAGATTTTCTGCTTGGGGTGAGTTTCCATGGGGATAATTTTTCGTGTGGAGAGAAATTTCGGGAGGTGAAGTTTCCAGGGAAAAGTTTTCCAGGGAAGGATATGACAGATTTCCTATACGAATTTCTTTTATTTATCTTATTTCTCTTCGCCTGCTCAATTTTGCATGTGTAGATGTTCCGGGGGAATTGTCCGATGAAAATTTTAAGCGTATTTGAATTTGTGGAAAATAATTTCCACGGAACGGGGGATTTCCAGAGTGATCGGAAAACGATTAGAACTTAGTCTTCATCAAATGAAATTATGCTAAGGAGAAATTTTCATGCTGAATCTTCCGCAAGAAATTTTACGGAGGGAGGATTTCAGCGAAAATGGAATTGCCCGGAAGGAATTTTGCGGGGGGGGGGGGTGTTTTTTACGTGTGAGGAATTTCCCTTGGAGGAATTTCCCGGTGAGGAGAGGGAATTTTTTATGGAGGGTGAGCCAGATTTACCGGCATGGTAAATTAAATGAAATAAAAAAGTTTTTTCAACAGAAAGTAAGGAGCAAAATTGAAATTCAAAACGAACAGAAATTATTCCACACATGAAGGGTCCCCCCTCCTCAACACCTTGCTCTTTACGCTAAAGTTTGACTGTGTGTCCCATTCTTGTAAGAACGACTCCTGAAACACAAAGGTTGTTTAATTAGAATAAGAAGCTTTTTAAAGTGCTAGAAACTTTAGCGTGAAGAGCAAGATATTGAGCATAATGACGGGGGGGGGGGGAAACCCCTTCATAAACGGAATAATTTATGCTTGTTTTGAGTTTTAATGTTGCTCCTTACTTTCCGTTTAAGAACTTGTTTTTTTTTCATTTAATAAGATTAGCCGTCCTAGTATCATGTGAGCACCATGTTAAATTATGGGCCATTTTATGACCGAATCGAACAAAAACTATTAAGTTTTTTCAATGGAGAGTCGTTCTTAAAGAATTGGGAGAAATGGTCAAACTTTAGCATAAAAAGCAAGTTTTAATGTTGCCTTTTACTTTCAGTTTTTTTTTTAAATTCGATTTCTGATAGTTTTTCAAATCAAGCCCAGGTCTAACTAAGATATGATTTGAACCAGCCCCATAAACTCCAATTTCCTTCTGTTCGATTGCATATATCAATGATTGTAAATTGATTACCAGCGTCCTGCTTTTTCAGTTTTTCTGCTTAATAATTAAAATGTTGGATTGTAATTAAAATTTAGGACAAAATTTAGATATTTTGTCAAAATTTTCGATGAACAGTAATCCGTTTGAATAAGTTCTTATTAATATATTTACTACAGAATCTCAGGTAGGCAGTGAGGGGAGTTAATGTTCATATGGAAGGAAATTCTAGATGACTTTTGATCTTCTAAGCGGTTGAAGCCATCGCAATCTCTAGTATGTCTCTTATGCTCAAATACATTGTATGCATATGTTTAAGTGCATTGAAACTTTATATATAAATAGGAAAATAGAAATATTATCTTTTAAAATCACTGAAAACAAAGCTCCTTCCAAACCCTCCCTCCAGCAAAATTTCCTGGTGACGCTCGTGATGAACCGCCTTGCCTTTTCCACCTCTGTGCCGGTAGGCATGTGACTAATATTTTGTGCTGCATAGACAAAAATTGTTGAAATTGGAGATCCCCCTCCCACCCAGCATAAATAATATACGCGTAGACCATAAACGTGAAACTCAACTCTGTCGCCACTATGATACCCACAAGTAGTGTGTCCAATTCGAGGATAGGGACGGAGGAAGGAGCTTATGGCAGAGCAGAGACCCCTCATAAATACGGCATCAAATTGTATCTCAGTGTGAAAAGACCCTAAAGTGTGACCCAACAGTCCTACCATCAGCCCTTAAATTGTTATGCGTTAAAACGTGGCATTTTGCTTCAAAAGAGGCTTTTTGGAAAACCAGATTCTGAATTCATTACGTAGGCCATCATGCTTTAAAATTTGGATGGAAGAATGAATGCGATCAAACAGTTCGTGGTAACGAACTGTAAGTAATGAGCGACACGGCTCAATAATAACCGAAACTACAAAAAAAACGGATTTTTGATACCAATAATTTAAAAAGAATTAGATTTGTTATGCTGATTTGGAATATATACGTGTTATTAAGTTTTGTCTTATCCATTAAAGTTACGAGCCTGGGAAAATTTGCCTGATTTAAAAAAAAGGGGTAAACACCCTCTAAAAAGTCATGGAATCTGAATGAAAATTACACCATCAGATTCAGCGTATCAGAGAACACTACTGTAGAAATTTGGATCTCCTATCAGCAAAAATCTGGACTTTTTTATTTTTTGCCAGAAGGAATATCACGGATGCGTGTTTATTTTTTTTTTCTCTTTTTTGTTTGTTTTCCCCAGGGGTGATCATATCAACCCAGTGGGCCTAAAACATCGGAAGATGGCTCGTTCTAATGGAAATTGAAAACTCTAGTGTCCTTTTTAAGTTTCCAATTGGAGGGCAACTAGGCCCCCTCCACCCCACTTTTTCCCCAAAATCAGTCGATCAAAGTGTTGAGATAGTTATTTTATTCAACATAGTCGAAAGGCCCAATAGTTATGCATTTGGAGATAACATGGCCCCCCACAGCCCCTGTGGAACATCTTTAAGTTATAAAATTTGCCTATTGTAGTATTTGTTATTCCGAAGTATTGCATGCAGGTAAATTTCTACCAAATCATATTATTGAGTTAGGGATAAAGTGAATACACCATTCGATGCCTTTTTTTATGCTGATTACGAATATAATAATCATTTCTAGCGGAAATGAATTTCAGCCCCCCCCCCTATATATGCCAATTCAGGGTTTGGTTTGGTTAGGTTGTAGAAATATATACCCTGAATTGGCATATATAGGGGGGGAGGGCTGAAATTCATTTCCGATAGAAATGATTACTATATTCGTAATCAGCATAAAAGTAATCAGCGCTAAAAGCGTAATCAGTGTTAAAAGGCATCGAGTGGTATATTCACTTTATGCGTAAGTCAATAATATGATTTGGTAGAAATTTACCTGCATGCATATTTGGAAAGTTTAAACTTAGTTCTCATTTTACATCAGAAATAAAATTTACCCCCGCCCCCCTAATGTGCAAGTATATACCTTGAATTGGTATATATATAGGGGTGGGTATAAAATTCATTTCCGACAAAAATGATTATTATATTTGGAAAGAGCATAAAAAAAGGCATCGAGTGGTATGTATACTTTATTCGTAATTCAATAATATGAACTGCGAAAAATTTATCCCAGTTTGTAGGGCTAAAAGGAAAGCAGGTCGACCGCGGTTGAGATGTTGGCCTCAGGCTGCTTGGTGCTGCGATGAATTGTTAGTAGTAGTTGATAAAAAAATAGTGTAGACTCTCTTAATGCCCTTTTCCTCTCTTTAATTGCTTTGCCCCCTCTAAATTAGGATCTACAAACCAGTAAAACCAGGAGACTTTTCCATATAGCCTCTGGTAATATCTGACTCCATCAGGGGCAACCGGGGTACAATTGTTGCGGCAGTGACCATTATATTTGGGAAAAGTATTGAATGAATAATCTGGTGGGATTTTTCTTCTGTTATTAGGCTATAGTATTGGTTATTATATAGTGTTAATTATAGCGTTTAGTTCAGAAAAGGGCGCTTTCACTAAAGGTTAAACTAAAGGTTTCACTAGAGGTTTCAATATTATTTGCCGCATGGAATACGGACGCCGGAATCCAGCTTAGGCTGAATTTCAACCAACCACAAATCAGATAGGGAAGGATCTTACCGGGCTCGCATTAGAAAAAAAGATTTGTTGCTTGAATTTTGGAAATGTATATCCTGCTTTTATGTGACAATTCCTTTAGTTGTAGCCACATTCACTTTGTTATGCCCACATACTTTTAACTACCTATTCATGAGGACTGCAAAGCAAGAATCTGGCGTCAACACCCTAAGAAGCAGCGTTCGCCCTAAGGCCGAGTACTTCTTTCAGTGTCCACACCTGTGCTACATAAAATGAAGCGCGGATGGATCAGTATAGGAACATTTTAACGGCGACCTGCTAGGTATGCCTAAATAAGCGGCAGCTAACTTATTATTAATGAGGTATGGCCTAGCTCGGCCGCTAAAACCTAAACACATTCCCGGCGAAAAAGAAGTTCCAAATAATTGCGGTTTGAAGTTAACAGGGTATACGGAAAACGAAAACACTATGTTTTTAAACAAGGAAAAAACGAAAAGGAGATGCCAAGGAGTTTATCAACGAAACAGGGAAAATCAAAGGCAACGCAGGTTCTAGGCGTTTACCCCCCGGCGAATACCCCCCAGAAAATACCTTCCGGGAAATAACCCGCGGAAAATACCCCCTCCCCCCGCGGAAAATATCCCCTGGAAAATACCCCGGTGGAAAATAAGGCTTTCCAAATTTGAGAATTTTATTTGAGTTTTATTTTATTAATTTCCGTACTGGGAAGGAATTTCGGCACTTGTGTATTATGCGCCGCTCACTCAAGTTTACGCTGTGAAAAACTCGAGAAATAACCGGTTCCTTCGTTAGTTTTTTTTTTTCAGCTTAGCGCGAGACAAGACAAAGACAAGTGACAGAATATATGGGAAATATATAATTTGGGGTATATATTTGCACCTAAGGAGGGGGAGGGGTGTAAAGTATTTAAACCGTTTGAAGTCAGAAAACAATTCTTTTGAGGCATATGGCCACTAAAATATTACAGAAGAACAGCGAGATATCTGGAAATTTTATTAACGAAAAAAAATCCTAGTATAAAGTAAATGTGATGTTTCATTTAATATTTTTTTAAAGTGTTAAGTATTTTTTTTTCGATGACTGTTTTTCTGAGCATTAAGTACTATTATTAGGTTAATGTAGCCTAGTGTTTCATTTAAGGGTTTTATGATGATCGCCGATCAAAGTTTATGTTATTTTTGCCTTTCATTTATGTTATTTTACTGTGTTCATGACCGTATATTTGGCTTTAAAATACACTTACCCATCTATCTATCTAATATCCAGAACAATTGTACCAAACACATTTTGCATGCAGACCCGCTATACTTTACCCCCCCCCCCTACTGTGGAAATCTATAGCCCAAATTTATGTCTAAAGTAACGAAGAAACTAACGAAAAAACAATGTGTTCTCGAATTTTACATAGCGTAAATTTTCGGGGGGGGGGGTATTTCCCTTGGGGTATTTTCATGGGGGAAATTTTCACGGGGGAATTTTCCTGGGGGGGGGGGGGTATTTTCCGGGGGGGGGTAGTTTCCGTGGCGGACGGGGTATTTTCCGTGGGGGATATTTTCGGGGGGGGGGGCTTTTTTCCCGCGAGGGTATTTTCATGGGGGAATTTCCCGGAGGTATTTTCCGGGGGGTCGTAGTTTCCGCGGCGGAGGGGAATTTTCTGGGAGGGTATTTTCTGGGGAGGGGGTGATTTGCGCGGGGGGGGGGAGCGGTAAAAGCCGGCCACCGGTAGCGCAATAGCGCTGCCTAAGTAAAGGCTGATGTTGGTACAATGTATGATTTTTGTGTTCACCAAGACACTTTACACAGAAGGATTTGTCGTAGAAACTTCGGAAGGAACTCATTCGATTGGAAGTCTAAATTGCTATTGCCCTTTCTTTTTCTAAGGATCAAAAGTGATTGGAGGGCATCCATCCCCCTTCCCATGCCTATTAACTCACCGAACACATCCGATCAAAATTTTGAGATAGCCATTTTGTTCCATATAGTTGAAAAAGCCAGTTACTATGTCTCTGGGGATGTCAACCCCCTCCCCCCCCCCCCACACAGCCCTCAGAGCAATGGCTGTAGGTTTTTCAATTTGCCCATTGTTTACATATAGGCCTAGTATTTGTTATTGAGATTGGAGGGCATGTTCAATCTTTTGTTTTCAAAAAGACGAAGGGCATTCAGGTGAAGCTTTCAGAGAATGGGGTGGGGGTGAGGGTGTTGAGTTAAATCAAAACACATTATGGGCAGACAGGTTGTCAAAAGGGCGTAACTCAGGAATGACTGACGGAATAAATTTGGTCATATCGACCCAGTGATTGTAGAATGACGAGGCTCATTTTAAAGGAAATTTCCATACCTACTATTCTTTTTAAGTAACAAAAAATATCATGCAAAAGCAAAGTGACATGCCACTGCAAACTAGTAAAGAGTGAACCCTGACCCATTCTGACCAGAAGTTCAAAAACACGTTGAAGAAAAAAAAAACAAAAAAAAAAAACAAAAAAAAAAACATCTACTGGGAAAAGATTGTCATTTGTAGCTAATTCAGGAACGGTAACTACTATTTCTATTGATCTTAATAGTAAAATATTATTTTAAAAAGAAATCTGTAGAGATTTCTAAAGAGCAAGAGACTCTTGGAAATGGTGCAGGATACAAATGGAAAGTACACCACTGGCATTACAATTGTCAAAACTCATCACACTGAATTACAGCGTTCCTTGAACAACAAGGAAAATCGCTTTTTGCATGGAAAGCAATGATGTGTACCTTTTTTTTTGTTTTTTCTTTCCTTCACTGCTAGTGGGGCACTGTAACATCACGGAGAGCGTTTAAGGGCTTGTTTGAAAGCTATTTCGTACATCTACGTGCTTTTTATAAATTTGACTTCGTAACGCCATCATGAAGTGTCACATGACACCGAAAGCTGCACTTTGGATGCTATTTCTAGAGTGAAAATGCTGGGAAGTATGATAAGGGTACCAAAATAATCTCCATGGTAAAAATTCTAAAATTGAGATTTGCGATCCCCCATCTTGTATGCTCCTCCTCCCAGCAGACGCGCCGTTTGGGGGTGGCAAGGGGGGCAGTTACTCCCCAATAATGGGGAGAAAAAAATATTTTATATCCCATTCCCTTTGACTATCCAGATATGGCCCCTCTTGCCCATCCAATGAAAATGCTGGAGATTTGCCCCTGCCTCCCAGCCTCCTTAATAAATTTAATAAATCGACTTCTGATTCACAGAACTAGGCTTGTTCCACTGGCTACGCTAGTTCCAGACTACGCTAGTAGCTTTAATTCCCAAAATGATGGGGGGGGGGGAGAATTCCATATATAGGGGGGTTGGCAAATTAGTTTTTTCAATGAAAAATAACAAAAAGTGCACTTTTCAATAAAAATATTAAAATTTTTTTTTCAGAATCTAGGGGAGGCGAAAAAGATAAATGGACAGGCTCTCCTACCCCCCTCCCCTACTCCCAATTAAAACCACATGAACTAGCAGGACTCACTCAGAGATGCTGATCGTATCAACGGACTTTTAATTACATTAAATTAAAACAAAACTTTTTCAGCCAAAGAAGTAATAAAGTTGAAGAAATAAAGCTGAGTGATTTTTTCAAGTGTAAAGCTACTACAAATCACTATTAATAAATGAATGAATTCTATTACGAACAGAAACTACAATAAATAACCAAGTAAAACTCAAAATGTGCAGAAACTATCCCAAAGAGGAGTAGAGCTAACGGCCCTTGTGCCTTCTAAAGACCATAATGTGATTTGCTCTATAGTTAAAAAAAAAAAAAATCTTTTTCAGCCGAAGAAGTATCATAGGCAGCGCAATAGCGCTGCCTAAGTAAAGAACGATGTTGACACAATCTATTATTTATTATTACCTTTTTTTTAGACCAGGGCACTTCGCATAGAAGCAGTTGTCGTAGAAACTTCGAAAAGGGCTCATTCAATTAGAAACTGAAAGGCGTAATGTCCTTTTAATGCTCAAAAGTGATTGGAGGACAACCAGCCTCCTCCCACTCTCATTATTTTTCAAACCCATCCAGTCAAAGTTTTGATAGCCATTTTGTTCAAGGTAGTTGAAAGGTTAGTAGTAACCGCATATGGAATTTGCCAACGCCCCTGTACCAAACAGGTTTCTGGTAGGTATAATCTGGTTTCATGGGTATAATCTGGTGAAATTATGTCACTATTCTAGTTTTTTTTTTTCTAAACCAGTATTGCCTATATCTTAATATATTCAAATATTTTTTGATATCTCTAATAGTGTATGTGTCTTCCGTGTCAGAAAACCAGTGGTAAACCCATATTAAAAAACCAGCGCGTCTTCTTTAGCTGTTAATATATATCAATTATTTTTTTTTGTCACTATTCCAGTTTTTTCTAAACCTGTATTTGCATGTGGTTACTCCGCATACAGTATCCTTTCTGTTTTATTCTGGACCTTGCATAACGTGTTATGAAGGACAAGTTTTTCTGACACAATTTTGCAACCTAACCTGTGAACAAAACGTGAATAATTCCTGTCTTGGATAAGACTTGTGGATACTTTGACTTAAGGTGACCCATTAATCTATTTAACTTTGTTAAAATAGTGAATATTTAAATTTTTGGCAACTGATTAGTAAACACTAAACCAGATTACTGGTACTTTTCTCGTTATTGTTGACTATTTTGAATTTATTGTGAAACAATTTCTAATTAGTGTTTGAATTTGTGAGTTTGAATAGCTCAAATGTTTGGAAAAAGGAGCCTCCAAAACAACCTCCTGATAGGGATATGAGTAAGTCACCATTTCAACCATCTTCAAAAGCCCTTGCTTGAACCCCCCTAAAGCTGCGAATGTACCAGCGACCTCTCTGAAGAGTATTCATACCCTAAACATGGATACCACCCAATGTCCATCCCCCTCAACAACTGATACTGAAAAAGATGAAGAAGGCTTTAAGATAGTAAACTCGGCTAAGCGTAGAAGACAGAGAACAGAAAGTCCACCAGATTCAGCAATAATACATCTAACCGATACCACGAACAACTCTTCAATAAATCCAGCCGATTCCCCGGTAATTATTCAACTAGTTCCCCAATCTGATAATTGCTTGTTTACCAACCGTGATCTACCAAAGTTGAGAGTTTCAATCTTCAAGACCATTCATTGCAACTTTAATATGAATATAAACAGATCAGGATCCCTAGATATCCTTTTGAAAGATCCCACATCAGTGAAAAAGGTAATGGAGCTAAAAAGTGTTGAAAATGTTGTTGTCAAAGCCCACCTGTGGTCCCCAAGCCCAATAAAAACAAAGATAGTGCTCTACAATATCCCTATATCATTTCTAAACTCGGACCTGATGGAAGTATTGATGAATGGAAAAGGTGAATGCATTCCGGTCTCTAGTTTCCATACCTTTGGTCGCAAAACCACTGAAACCACAAACTTTAAAACTGTGTTGTTTGAGCTTCAAGGACAATTCAATATTGACAGAATGTTCCTCTTTGGCCAACAAAAATCATTCAAGCCTTACAAAGAAAAGCCATTACAATGTACTAAATGTCTAAAGCTTGGGCACTCAGATAAATACTGTAGAGAGGATTCCAACATTTGTAAGATTTGCCTTGACAAGGACCATAATGAGTCAAACTGTCAATTTGACCCAATATGTACTAATTGTAAGGGCAAACACCAGTCCCTAGATAAAGGAAACTGTCCCAAATATAAACAAGGTGAAGAGATACTAAGAATAGCAAAAGAGCAACAACTTCCAATCCCTTTTGTAGCAATGCAAGTCCCAAGGACACCAAGAGTCCCCCGTCCCCCCCCAGGCCCCAGGCAACCAACAGCCCCTGAACCACCAACAGGCCCCAGGCAAACAGCATCCCCCAGGACACCAAGAGTTCCCAATGCGTCCACTAGTGTTGAAAATTTTCAGAATAATCTCATCCGAGACATAACTTTTGCTTGGGTCCACTTGATCGCAAGTGCCCCACAAAAAAACCTGAAAACCAACCTTTCGGACCATCCAACGCACTTAAAGATATCAAAACCAACAAAGTTACCTGGAATTGCTCCCAATATATATCACACAGTTTCTCCAAATGCTTTGGACGATGAATCAAACGTTTACTTTAAATTAGCCAGCTTTACAGTTACCTCTATGCTCATCTCCCAATTAGAGTTACCCAATCAGTTGAAATGCATTATTCTGAAGAATTTGGCAAAAACTCACTTTGACGAGACCATAGTTTCCGAAGCAGAAATTCAAATTGAGAGTGTTTTAAGCCAACATAGGCTGATTGAGTCACAATCAGAACGCCTGACGACTATTTAATGTGTGACTTCGTTTTTAACTAATTTATCCCTTTCCAATAACATTGTTTTTAATTATCTCGATATAGATGTGAATCAGCATGCCAACCCTAGAAGCAGCCCCCCTGGTACCTTAACAAATGCTAGTTGTAAATACCTTGATATTTTCGATTTTGCTACTAATGTGAAGCCAAAACTAGTAAATAATAATTCCCTTAATGTTCTTTGTTTCAACATCAGAAGCATCCGGGATAAGTGGCTCAAGTTTAAAGATTTAATTTCAATTAATGGTATCTGCCCTTTCGATGTAATAGGATTAACAGAGACATGGCTTTCCGATAATGATGACACTAGTGATTTTTTACTCCCTGGTTACCAAATAATCCATATGCCCAGGAGATTGACTAAGTGTTCTGGTGGTATCTCACTTTACATCCGTTCGAATGTAAATTTTACCAGGCTATCAGAGTGCGAATCTATTTTCTCTACACAACTAAATCTCAGATGTATTTATTCAATAATTGTAAACATAGTTATCGGCCAAAATTCCTATATACTCTCCTTATTTTATAAACCTCCTCCATTTCCGACCTCACGTTTTTGTAATCTGTTTGATGATTTTTCTAATTTTATTAACCTACCCCATAAAAAGGCAATAGTTCTTGGGGACTTTAATTGCAACCTACTCAATGTTGGTAAAAATATTGAATCTGACACTTTTTTTGAATCGGTAACCGCGAGTGGTCTTCTACCCACAATTTTTTCCCCAGTAGAGTCGATCCTGCGAGATCAACTTCAACATTAATTGACAACATTTTTGTATCCACTTCCCTGGGAAATGACCTGTCCTCAAATATAGTATTTTCGGATCTGTCAGACCATTTTCCTATTTACTTGTCTCAACCTTCGCAACCACTACCTCTACGGTCTAGAATTAATATCCCAACACCTACTCGAAACTACAGTTCTGCAAATATAAACCATTTCATCGATTGCCTAAGAACCAGTGACTGGTCCGATGTCTTAAATTGTCACGAGGTAAATTCTGCCACAAATGGTTTTGCGCAAAGGCTAAGTGAGACTATCCATTCAACTTTTCCTATTCGTAAACCTAACCGGAAAAATATCCCTATTTGCCCCTGGATGTCACATAGCCTCATTGTCTCCTCATATCGTAAAAACAAATTATATAAGTTAGCCTGTAAGACCAGTAGTGATATTGACCTATCTAATTATAATCATTATAAAAAATTATACACTAAACTCATCCGTGAAGCGAAGAAAAATTATTATTATACAAAAATTCTCAATTGCAAAGGAAATCTGAAAAAGATATGGTCCACCATTAATGATATACTTTCAAAAAATAGAAAATCAAAGTCTATACCTATTCGCCTTAAAGACACAAATGGTAGATTAATTGACCCTTTACATGCACCTGATGCATTTAATAATTATTTTTTGAATGTTCCTCATACTGACTCCCGCTCCTCACAGGCTGTATTCCCTTGCTTCAATTTTAGATCCATGTTTTTCTGCCCAACTGATAGTAATGAGGTACTTCAAATCATCGGTTCTCTCCCTAATAGTTTTACTCCTGACTGTCTTGGATTAAGTAATAAGCTCCTGAAGACCATATCTCCTTTTGTTTATGAGCCCATCAAGCATATTGCCAACCTATCTTTAACCCACAGAATTTTCCCTGATTTGCTAAAGTCAGCCATTGTTATTCCAGTTCTTAAAAAGGGCGATCCAACTGAGATAGGTAATTATCGTCCAATCTCAATTCTTCCTATTATATCCAAAGTGCTCGAGAGAATCATCTTCAGACGTCTGTCTCCCTTTCTGTTTGACAGTCAGCATTCCGTATCCTTGATTTCTCCTCACCAATATGGCTTTAGGCCGAAATTTTCAACTTTTCATGCTCTAATTGACGCCACACAGTTCATACGCTCACAACTTAACCTTAAAAAAACTGTATTGGGCTTATTTTTGAATTTTTCTCAGGCCTTTGACATGGTAGATCATAGTATTTTAATAAGTAAATTAAATAGTTACAGTATTCGTGGTGTTCCCCTCTCTTGGTTTGATTCTTATCTATCTGGAAGGGTACAGAGTGTGAGCCTGGGTGGAGTATCCTCTCAGCCCTTACCTGCTCGGAGGGGTGTCCCGCAAGGCTCCGTTCTGGGCCCTATTTTATTTCTCCTGTATATCAATGATCTTGTTATAGACCTGGGCCCTTCAGTGTATCCTGTATTATTTGCTGATGACAGCAACTTCTTCATCACTGGCACCAATCTACCATTGGCAGTAACCTCTGCCCAAGTCCTTCTGAACAGAGTCCAGGCGTGGTGCCTTACGAATAACATGACCCTTAGTAGCAAAAAAAGTCAAATAGTGTTATTCAGAACCCCCTACAACAAAGACGTTATTCAATCTGCTCTTGGTCTCAGGTACTCCTCCGACATCATCCCACAAGTGGAGGTTGCCAAGTTTCTTGGTGTATTTATTGACTCATGCTTGTCATTCTCTAATCATATTTCTTACATAACAGCAATAATTTTGAGACAAGTAGCTATGATTAACCGTGTGAATTATTTTCTTCCTCCTGACATCCTAGTTACCCTCTATTATTCCTTTATTTTTCCTTACCTTTCTTATTGCGGATCAGTTTGGGGAAATACAAAACGGTCCTTCATTAAAAAACTCAAATTTGCCCAAAACCGCGCCATTAAAGCAGTTTTTCAGCTTCCCCGTCTATATCCAACTCGTGATTTGTATTCAGATTTTGGCATAGCTCCACTTGATCAAATCATACAAAAAACTAAATTTATCGCTTGCTTACTCTGCTTTCCCCAATAATCGTCCGTCTCAACTACAAACCTATTATAAGATTAATAGTTCGAATGCCCACTGTCTCTGTTCATTCAATAGAACCTTTATAATTCCTAACTTTGTTTCAAGTGCTGCTCAGCAAACTTCCATATAAAAATCTATTATTCAATGGAACAAACTACCCTCCAATGTCGTACTTGCCACAAGTTTTTTCAAGTTGTATAAAAATGTAACATAACTTGATGGTATAATTTAATATTTCCATTTTTAACAAATTTGCTCTAATTAGCCATGTTTTATTCTTCTATTTTTTTTCTCTTTCAGTGTTACTTTAATTTTTTTTTCTCTTGGTCCTTAACAAGTTATCTTCTAGGATCTTTATTGTTATTAATGTTTGTGTTATGTTTTTATTCGAATAAATTGAATTGAATTTGAACTTTTATTTAAACCAGTATTGCCTATATCTTAATATATTCAAATATTTTGATATCTCTAATAGTGTATGTGTCTTCCGTGTCAGAAAACCAGTGGTAAACCCATGTTAAAAAACCAGCGCGTCTTGTTTAGCTGTTAATATATATCAATTATTTTTTTGTTGTCACTATTCCAGTTTTTTCTAAACCTGTATTTGCATGTGGTTACTCCGCATACAGTATCCTTTCTGTTTTATTCTGGACCTTGCATAACGTGTTATGAAGGACAAGTTTTTCTGACACAATTTACAGACCAGATTTCTACTTCATATATTTTTTTTGATAACTTGATAGGTGATTTGAATAAAAGGAATTCAAATATTTTGTCTATGAAATAGAAGCTAACTCAATTTGCAAAAAGGTTTTCCATTTGCACAACTCTGATCTGATTGAATTGTCGCCGACAATGAGATTTAATCACTGCTAAGCCTATTGTTATTGCGAGAGAGTCACCCAATTTACAGCTTAGTGTTAACTGACAGACTTCCAAATACGAACATTTTGAAAAGCAGACAAAAAATCGGACATTATAATCAAAATTATTTGATTAACATTTAAAAAGGGGTAATGAGATATATGATCTGTATAATACACAAGTAATGTTTGATAAGTATTGTCAATTTAAAATGGGATCTAACGTTCCCTTCGCCCCCCCCCCCCGTTTATGAGGGCAGGGCGGGGGGGCGTCAATTTCGGCGGCCCGAAGGAGTTGTTAACTTGGGTAATTTGTTATAAATTTGAAAAATGCCTAACGACGAATAGGAAATGCATTTTTTCTTTACATGGTGTTCGTTCAATTGAAAGCAAGGATTTCTGTTAAATAAATAATTCTTATATTTTTTCCGTTCAATTGAAAGTGAGGATTTCTGTTAAATAAATAATTGTTATACCTTTTAAAATAGATTTACAGGGTTTGAGGGACTCTGTCGTTTTATTCCGTGTGATTTTTTATTTACATGGTGTTCGTTCAATTGAAAGCGAGGATTTCTGTTAAATAAATAATTATTATATTTTTTACGTTCAATTGAAAGCGAGGATTTCTGTTAAATAAATAATTGTTATACCTTTTAAAATAGCTTTACGGGGTTTGAGGGGCTCAGTCGTTTTATTCCGTGTGATTTTTTCTTTACATGGTGTTCGTTCAAAAAGCGAGGATTTTTGTTAAATAAATAATTCTTATATTTTTTACGTTCAATTGAAATCGAGGATTTCTGTTAAATAAATAATTGTTATACCTTTTAAAATAGCTTTACGGGGTTTGAGGGGCTCTGTCGCTTTATTCCGTGTGATTTTTTCTTTACATGGTGTTCGTTCAAAAAGCGAGGATTTCTGTTAAGTAAATAATTCTTAAATTTTTTTTCGTTCAATTTAAAGCGAGAATTTCTGTTAAATAAATAATTGTTATACCTTTAAAATAGCTTTACGGGGTTTGAGGGACTCTGTCGTGTTATTACGTGTGATTTTTATTTAAATAGTGTTCGTTCAAAAATCAAGGATTTATGTTAAATAAATAATTCTTATATTTTTTCCGTTCAATTTAAAGCGAGGATTTATGTTAAATTAATAATTGTTATACCTTGTAAAAGAGCTTTACGGGGTTTGAGGGGCTCTGTCGTTTTATTCCGTGTGATTTTTTCTTTACATGGTGGTCGTTCAAAAAGCGAGGATTTCTGTTAGATAAATAATTCTTATATTTTTTCCGTTCAATTGAAAGCGAGGATTTCTGTTAAATAAATAATTGTTATACCTTTTAAAATAGCTTTACGGGGTTTGAGGGGCTCTGTCGTTTTATTACGTGTGAGTTTTTCTTTACATGGTGGTCGTTCAATTGAAAGCGAGGATTTCTGTTAAATAAATAATTATTATATTTTTTATGTTCAATTCAAATCGAGGATTTCTGTTAAATAAATAATTGTTATACCTTTTAAAATAGCTTTACGGGGTTTGAGGGGCTCTGTCGTTTTATTTCGTGTGATTTTTTCTTTACATGGTGTTCGTTCAAAAAGCGAGGATTTCAGTTAAATAAATAATTCTTATATTTTTTCCGTTCAATTGAAAACGAGGATTTATGTTAAATAAATAATTTTTATAACTTTTAAAATAGCTTTATGGGTTTTTAGGGGCTCAGTCGTGTTTTTACGGTTTTATTTTTAATTAAAATTTTTTCTTTAAAAAATATATTATTTATTTTAAATTAAAAAATATTTAATTTTTTTACGTTAAATTTAAATAGATTATTTATTTTAAAAAAATAATTTTTATACCTTTTAAAATAGCTTTACGGGGTTTGAGGGACTCTGTCGTTTTATTCCGTGTGATTTTTTATTTACATGGTGCTCCTTAAAAAATCGAGTAGTTCTGATAAAAAAAAAATTATTATAATTTTTAAATTCAATTTAAAGCGAGGATTTATGTTAAATAAATAAATTTTATACCTTTTAAAATAGCTTTACGGGGTTTGAGAGACTCTGTCGTGTTATTACCTGTGTTTTTTTCTTTAAATTGTGTTAGTTCAAATTAAAGCGATGATTTATTTTAAATAAATAAATATTATATATTTTACGTTAAATTTAAAGCGAGGATTTCTGTTAAATAAATAATTGTTATACCTTTTAAAATAGCTTTACGGGGTTTGAGGGACTCTGTCGTTTTATTCCGTGTGATTTTTTCTTTACATTGTGTTCGTTCAAAAAGCGAGGATTTCTGTTAAATAAATAATTGTTATATTTTTTCCATTAAATTGAAAGCGAGGATTTTTGTTAAATAAATAATTGCTATACCTTTTAAAATAGCTTTACGGCGTTTGAGGGGCTCTGTCGTTTTATTCCGTGTGATTTTTTCTTTACATGGTGTTCGTTCAAAAAGCGAGGATTTCTGTTAAATAAATAATTCTTATATTTTTTTCCGTTCAATTGAAAGCGAGGATTTCTGTTAAATAAATAATTATTATACCTTTTAAAATAGCTTTACGGGGTTTGAAATAGATACCGAGAGTTCAATGACTCTTACCCGCAATGACTTCCAAGGGTTTTATGACTCCTCCCCACAAAGAATTCAGATGGTTTTAGGGCTCATCCCCCATAGCCATAACTTCATTCATCCTTGAGCGAAGATATAAAAGTTTGATGAAGTTTTCTTCTACTTAACAACTACATTAATAACTTCCAAGATGATAGGACAGTATGACAGAGAATTTATCAGTTTGAAAAAATCATCTCGTGGTGTTATATTTGAATTTGTATTTTTATTATTGTCTATGGAACTCGAAGAAATTGACTGTTATCATTGGCTAGTGAACTATAACATGTTTGAGTATGATAAAAGCTTGTGGAGTACTACATTACGTCATATAAACAGACTGGGATTCTATTATAGAGTGATTACACCACTTAATAATGCTGGTCAGGAACTGATAAATGTTCAGGAGGAAGTCAGTGAAATTTGCAGCTTTTTCGGGGTTGAAGCACTCTACGTAAAGGGCAATGTACCTACAGATAAAGTTTTAATTCAAAAGTGTGATCCTAGGATTCCACTTTTCAGTCTAGAAGAGTTTTATAGCTTTATTTCATTTTTGAAGGTTAATTTCGACGAGGTTACGTGCGCGCCCGTAACCTCGTCTAAATTAACCTTAAAAAATGAAATAAAGCTATGTCGACTTTGCATGGTTATTGTATATTGAGCAACCTCCACTGTCTCTGATTGGTCCCTAAAATGGGTGTTGTCTAAAAAACCAGTCTGGCTGAAAACGTGGAGTTTTCGTACTGCTCACTTTTTGCAATGTGTAGGAACCAGTGGGGGGATCCCCACTCGTTTGGAAAGGTGCCAAGGAAAGGCATGCAAATAGCATGTAGTTTCTTAACGTGTTTAATCACGTATCTTGAATGAAGTATCTGTACTGTATATTCAAGAGGTGAAATCAATAAAGAGCTTGTTACTTACTTACAAATATTTTTATAATTTCTTGAATGAAATTTCCGTATTGTGTATCCAAGAGTTGACTCCAAGAAAGAAATTGTTACTTACTGAGAATTTTTTCATAATTTCTTGAATTAAATTTCTATATCGTGTAGCTAGGTGAAAATTGTTTGTGATAAAGATAAAAAAGGTAATTACTTGCGATTTTTTCATAATTTCTTGAATGAAGTATCTGTACTGTATATCCAAGAGGTGAAATCAATAAAGAGTTTGTTACTTACTTACAAATATTTTCATAATTTCTTGAATGAATTGTACTCTATGTTTGTCCCTGAGACACGATGTGGCTTTCCCACTATTGCTCTATGGCCGGTTATGGAAACTACCTAGTCTATTGCATGTATTAAATCAGTATTTTTTACACAGTGGAACGATAAACACATAACTAATATCTCTAAAAAAGTGAAGATGAATCATTTTAAGAAAGTGTGTTCACATGATAGTGTTATTGTAGCATTGAATGCTGACAAGGAGAAGTATTTAAACTATGAAATAAGTACAAGTGGTAGTACTATTGGATACGTATGTATTAATTGTAATGGAAGTAAGGAACTGAACATCTTTGGAGTACAGAAAAAATTCCACTTCTATGCTAGTGGATATGCAAGATTGCCATCTCCGGTGATCTATGAACTCAAAGAGAAGAACCGCATAAAAATAATAAATATTGAGAAGGAGTCTCCTCTTGCTAGTGCTTATGGTAACATATTACCCAGTGTTACACCATATCGTCAGCTTTCGGGTATTAGCATTGAAATGAAAGCAAAGACGAAAAGAAACGCCTACTCTTCTACTAATATCACACACCATATCCTTTCTACTTGACGGGACTATTACCTTTGTAAAAATAGTGTGATAATAGACAGTGAAATTTCTAGAAAAATAAAAAGTGAATTGGCAGAAAATATCACTAAGGAATATAAAGATGAATCAATGAAAAACAAAGTACAAGCAAACGTTACTGACATTGATCAAACAGTCAATGAATCAAATAATAACAAAGACAAAAAGTATATTGACCCTGTCGATGAAACACGTATGAAAATTGTGTATGAGTCAAAATGGAATAATGATTATTCTACTGACTACGAACTAAGAGAAGACAATAGCTATACTATCAAGAGAGTACATGGTGAAGCATTTTGTGGAACAGATTCAAAATGTCCAAAGTTGTTCAATTCTACATGACATTATTTCATTAAAAATATATTATACCTTACATTGTTATGTGTTCATTATTTTTAGAGTAAGCTAGCATATCGAACGTTTAGAATGTCTATTAAAACATCGGAGATGTAAGAAAAGGAATTTACATACATCATATATTGGATAGATAGGTTAACATAGAGAAAATCTAGGTATAAGAATGAATAAATTCTCTATCGACATCTATTGAGAGATACTTGGGATAGCATTGACAAAATCAAAGTATCGTAAGTAGCAAACTCTTTCTTGAATTCAACTCATGGGATTTCTCGAATTAAATATGAAAACAATAAGGAGTTTATTACTTACTTGCGATTTTATCATGATTTCTCGAATTAAATATCTGTATTGTGTCCAGGAAGCGAATTCAAGAAAGCGATTGTTACTTACAATTTCTTCACAGTTTAATGAAAAGAATAGAACTATTCTAAAGAATAAAGACGGGTTAAGCTGAAAGATATTTTTTGCTTAAACGTATTAACAGATTTTTTTTTGATAAAAAAAAACAACAACAAATGTTTACATAAAAAATAGTACTTAGAGTTCACTCTTGAACATCCACAAACGATGGTCTCATGATATAGAATAGTTTTTACCATGTCTTATGGATTTATCACGATCAGGTATGTTCTTAGGTATCCATTGTGCGAAGAACCTAACCTTGTCTTCAGGATGGTGATAACCCCCTTCAAATTTAGGAAACTTAAACTCTCCTAGATTGAAAAGTGGAATCCTAGGATCACACTTTTGAATTCAAACTTTATCTGTAGGTACATTGCCCTTTACGTAGAGCGCTTCAACCCCAAAAAAGCTGCAAATTTCACTGACTTCCTCCTAAACATTTCTCAGTTCCTGACCAGCATTATTAAGTGGTGTAATCACTCTATTATAGAATCCCAGTCTGTTTATATGACGTAATGTAGTACTCCACAAGCTTTTATCATACTCAAACATGTTATAGTTCACTAGCCAATGATAACAGTCAATTTCTTCGAGTTCTATAGACAATAATAAAAATGCACATTCAAATATAACACCACGAGATGATTTTTTCAAACTGATAAATTCTGTGTCATACAGTCCTATCATCTTGGAAGTTATTAATGTAGTTGTTAAGTAGAAAAAAACTTCATCAAACTTTTATACCTTCGCTCAAGGATGAATGGAGTTATGGCTATGGGGGATGAGCCCTAAAACCATCTGAATTCATTGTGGGGAGGAGTCATAAACCCTTGGAAGTTATTGCGGAGAAGAGTCATTGAACTCTCGGTATCTATTTCAAACCCCGTAAAGCTATTTTAAAAGGTATAATAATTATTTATTTAACAGAAATCCTCGCTTTCAATTGAACGGAAAAAAATATAAGAATTATTTATTAAACAGAAATCCTCGCTTTTTGAACGAACACCACGTAAAGAAAAAATCACACGGAATACAACGACAGAGCCCCTCAAACCCCGTAAAGCTATTTTAAAAGGTATAACAATTATTTATTTAACAGAAATCCTAGATTTAAATTTAACGGGAAAAATATAAGAATTATTTTTTTAACAGAAATCCTCGTTTTTTGAACGAACACCATCTTAATAAAAAATCACACGGAATAAAACGACTGAGCCCCTCAAACCCCGTAAAGCTATTTTAAAAGGTATAACAATTATTTATTTAACAGAAATCCTTGCTTTCAAGTGAACGGAAAAAATATAAGAATTACTTATTAAACATGAATCTTTAAGTAAAAGTGAACAATCACCAGTTACAGAAAAAATCGCACGGAATAGATTAGCAGAACCTGTAGAACCCCCGTAAAGACGTATAAAAAGTAATAAATCATATCAATTTAACAGAAGAACTTTCTATCAACGTAAAGGAAAAAATATAAGAATTATTTATTGAAAAGAAATCTTCCCTTTTGGAACGAACACCATGTAAAAAAAAAATCACACGGAATAAAACGACAGAGCCCCTCAAACCCCGTAAAGCTATTTTAAAAGGTATAACAATTATTTATTTAACAGAAATCCTCGATTTCAATTGAACGGAAAAAAATATAAGAATTATTTATTTAACAGAAATCCTCGCTTTTTGAACGAACACCATTTAAAGAAAAAATCACACGGAATAAAACGACAGAGCCCCTCAAAACCGGTAAAGCTATTTTAAAAGGTATAACAATTATTTATTTAACAGAAATCCTCGTTTTCAATTGAACGGAAAAAATATAAGAATTGTTTATTTAACAGAAATCCTCGCTTTTTGAACGAACACCATGTAAAGAAAAAATCACGCGGAATAAAACGACAAAGCCCCTCAAACCCCGTAAAGCTATTTTAAAAGGTATAACAATTATTTATTTAACAGAAATCCTCGCTTTCAATTGAACGGAAAAAATATAAGAATTATTTATTTAACAGAAATCCTCGCTTTTTGAACGACCACCATGTAAAGAAAAAATCACACGGAATAAAACAACAGAGTCCCTCAAACCCCGTAAAGCTATTTTAAAAGGTATAACAATTATTTATTTAACAGAAATCCTCGTTTTCAATTGAACTGAAAAAATATAAGAATTATTTATTTAACAGAAATCCTCGCTTTTTGAACGAACACCATGTAAAGAAAAACTTACACGGAATAAAATGACAGAGCCCCTCAAACCCCGTAAAGCTATTTTAGAAGGTATAAAAATTATTTGTTTAACTTATCTCCTCGATTAAATTTTAACTGAAGAAATTGAATATTTATTTTTTTAAAAGACTTCATCGATTATTTATTAAAAGATAGACAAAGGAAAATAAAAATTGGCTAAAACGACTTAGTCATTCAATAACCTAAAAGCTCGTTTAAAGGTAGGGAAAATAATTATTAAAAAAAAATTCTCGCTTTCAATTGAACGGAAAAAAATATAAGAATTATTTATTTAACAGAAATCCTCACTTTTTGAACGAACACCATGTAAAGAAAAAATCACACGGAATAAAACGACAGAGCCCCTCAAAACCCGTAAAGCTATTTTAAAAGGTATAACAATTATTTATTTAACAGAAATCCTCGTTTTCAATTTAACGGAAAAAATATAAGAATTATTTTTTTAACATAAATCCTCGCTTTTTGAACGAACACCATGTAAAGAAAAAATCACACGGAATAAAACGACAGAGTCCCTCAAACCCCGTAAAGCTATTTTATAAGGTATAACAATTATTTATTTAACAGAAATCCTCGCTTTCAATTGAACGGAAAAAATATAAGAATTATTTATTTAACAGAAATCCTCGCTTTTTGAACTAACACCATGTAAAGAAAAAATCACTCTGAAAAAAACGACAGAGCCCCTCAAACCCCGTAAAGCTATTTTAAAAGGTATAACAATTATTTATTTAACATAAATCCTCGTTTTCAATTGAACGGAAAAAATTTAAGAATTATTTATTTAACAGAAATCCTCGCTTTTTGAACGACCACCATGTAAAGAAAAACTTACACGGAATAAAATGACAGAGCCCCTCAAACCACGTAAAGGTATTTTAGAATGTATAACAATTATTGATTTAATTGAAATCCTTGATTTAAATTGAGCGGAAAAAATTTAAGAATTATTTATTTAAAGGAAATCTTCGCTTTTTGATTGAAAACCATTAAAATAGAAAAACAACTGGACAAACACTAAAGAGCTACACACACCCCATAAAGCTACTTTAAAAGGTATGGAAAATATTTATTTAACAAAAATCCCTGATTTCAAGTGAACGGAAAAAAAATATAAGAAATATTATTCAACATAAATCTACACTTATTTAACAAACACCATGTAAAGAAAAAATCACTTGGAAAAAACCGACAGAGCCCCTCAAACCCCGTAAAGCTATTTTAAAAGGTATAACAATTATTTATTTAACAGAAATCCTCGTTTTCAATTTAACGGAAAAAATATAAGAATTATTTATTTAACAGAAATCCTTGCTTTTTGAACGAATACCATGTAAAGAAAAAATCACACGGAATAAAACGACTGAGCCCCTCAAACCCCGTAAAGCTAATTTAAAAGGTATAAAAATTATTTATTTAACAGAAATCCTCGCTTTCAATTGAACGGAAAAAATATAAGAATTATTTATTTAACCAAAATCCTCGATTTCAATTGAACTAACACCATTTAAATAAAAAAACACACAGAATAAAACCACAGAATCCCTCAAACCCCATAAAGCTATTTTAGAAGGTATAACAATTATTTATTTAACAGAAATCCTCGCTTTCAATTGAACGGAAAAAATATAAGAATTATTTATTTAACAGATATCCGCGCTTTTTGAACGAACACCATGTAAAGAAAAATCACACGGAATAAAATGACAGAGTCCCTCAAACCCCGTAAAGCTATTTTAAAAGGTATAAAAATTATTTATTTAACAGAAATCCTTGCTTTCAATTGAACGGAAAAAAATATAAGAATTGCTTTCAATTAAACGGAAAAAATATGAGAATTATTTATTTAACAGAAATCCGCGCTTTTTGAACGAACACCATGTAAAGAAAAAATCACACGGAATAAAACGACAGAGTCCCTCAAACCCCGTAAAGCTATTTTAAAAGGTATAACAATTATTTATTTAACAGAAATCCTCGCTTTCAATTGAACGGAAAAAAATATAAGAATTATTTATTTAACAGAAATCCTCACTTTTTGAATGAACACCATGTAAAGCAAAAATCACACGGAATAAAACGACAGAGCCCCTCAAACCCCGTAAAGCTATTTTAAAAGATATAACAATTATTTATTTAACATAAATCCTCGTTTTCATTTTAACTGAAAAAATATAAGATTTTTTTATTTAACTGAAATCATCGCTTTTTTAACGAACACCGTGTAAATAAAAAATCACACGCAATAAAACGACAGAGCCCCTCAAACCCCGTAAAGCTATTTTAAAAGGTATAACAATTATTTATTTAACAGAAATCCTCGCTTTCAATTGAACGGAAAAAATATAAAAATTATTTATTTAACAAAAATCCTCGCTTTCAATTGAACGACCACCATGAAAAGAAAAACTCACACGGAATAAAACGACAGAGTCCCTCAAACCCCGTAAATCTATTTTAAAAGGTATAACAATTATTTATTTAACAGAAATCCTCGCTTTCAATTGAACGGAAAAAAATATAAGAATTATTTATTTAACAGAAATCCTCGCTTTTTGAACGACCACCATGTGAAGAAAAACTCACACGGAATAAAACGACAGAGCCCCTCAAACCCCATAAAGCTGTTTTAAAAGGTATAACAATTATTTATTTAACAGAAATCCTCGCTTTCAATTGAACGGAAAAAATATAAGAATTATTTATTTAACAGAAATCCTCGCTTTTTGAACTAACACTATGAAAAGAAAAAATCACACGCAATAACACGACAGAGTCCCTCAAACCCCGTAAAGCTATTTTAAAAGGTATAACAATTATTTATTTAACAGAAATCCTCTATTTCAATTTAACGGAAAAAAATATAAGAATTATTTATTTAACAGAAAGCCACGCTTTTTTGAACTAAAACAATTTAAAGAAAAAATCACACGGAATAAAACGACAGAGGCCCTCAAACCCCGTAAGGCTATTTTAAAAGGTATAACAATTATTTATTTAAAAGAAATCCTCGTTTTAAATTGAACGTAAAAAATATAAGAATTATTTATTTAAAAGAAATCCTCGATTTATTAACTAACAACATGTAAAGAAAAAATCAAACGGAATAAAACGACTGAGCCCATCGAACTCCGTAAAGCTATTTTAAAAGGTATAACAATTATTTATTTAACAGAAATCCTCGCTTTCAATTGAACGGAAAAAATATAATAATTTTTTATTTAACAGAAATCCTCTCTTTAAATTTAACGAAAACCATGTAAATAAAAAATAACACGTAAAAAAACGACAGAGCCCCTCAAACCCCGTAAAGCTATTTTAAAAGGTATAACAATTATTTATTTAACAGAAATCCTCGCTTTCAATTGAACGGAAAAAATATAAGAATTATTTATTTAACAGAAATCCTCGCTTTCAATTGAACGAACACCATGTAAAGAAAAAATGCATTTCCTATTCGTCGTTAGGCATTTTTCAAATTTATAAAAAATTACCCGAGTTAATAACTCCTTCGGGCCTCCGAAATTGACTCCTCCCCTCCCTGCCCTCAGAAATGGGGGGGGGGACGAAGGGGACGTTAGATCCTATTTTAAATTGACAATACTTATCAAACATCACTTGTGTATTATACAGATCATATATCTCATTACCCCTTTTTAAATGTTAATCAAATAATTCTGATTGTAATGTCCGATTTTTTGTCTGCTTTTCAAAATGTTCGTATTTGGAAGTCTGTCAGTTAACACTAAGCTGTAAATTGGGTAACTCTCTCGCAATAACAATAGGCTTAGCAGTGATTAAATCTCATTGTCGGCGACAATTCAATCAGATCAGAGTTGTGCAAATGGAATACCGTTTTGCAAATTGAGTTAGCTTCTATTTCATAGACAAAATATTTGAATTTCTTTTATTCAAATCACCTATCAAGTTATCAAAAAAAATATATGAAGTAGAAATCTGGTCTGTAAATTGTGTCAGAAAAACTTGTCCTTCATAACACGTTATGCAAGTTTCAGAATAAAACAGAAAGGATACCGTATGTGGAGTAACCACATGCAAATACAGGTTTAGAAAAAACTGGAATAGTGACAACAAAAAATAATTGATATATATATTAACAGCTAAACAAGACGCGTTGGTTTTTTAACATTGGTTTACCACTGGTTTTCTGACACGGAAGACACATACACTATTAGAGATATCAAAAAATATTTGAATATATTAAGATATAGGCAATACTGGTTTAGAAAAAAAAAACTAGAATAGTGACATAATTTCACCAGATTATACCCATCAAACCAGATTATACCTACCAGAAACCTGTTTGGTACAGGGGCGTTGGCAAATTCCATATGCGGTTACTACTAAGGTTAGGAAAATATATCGCTGAGGGCAACCACCCCCGTACAGCCCTCAGTGCAAGGGTTGTAAGTTATACCCTAGGGGCATGTAAGGTATTTATAGAAAGGGTGGTCGTAAATACTTTCAAAGAGTTCGTGGTAACGAAATGTAAGTAAGGAGCACCCAGCTTAATAGTAACCGAAACTCTAAAAAAATGGAATTTTGATACCAATAGATACATCAGAAGAATCAGATTTTTACGCTGATTTCAAATATATAAGTCAGGTTTAGTCATACCCATCAAAAGTTACGAGCCTGAGAAAATTTGCTTTATTTTCGAAAAAAGGGGTAAACAACCCCTAAAAGTCATAGAACTCTAATGGAAACCACACCATCAGATTCAGCGTATCAGAGAACCGTACTATAGAATTTTCAAGCTCCTATCTGCAAAAATGTGGAATTTTGTATTTTTGGCCAGAAGAAAGATCACGGATGCCTGTTTTTTTTTTTTTTTTTTTCCCAAGGGTGATTGTATCGATCCCGTAGTCCTAGATTTTCGTGAGAGGGCTCATTCGAACGGAAATTAAAAGTTTTATTCCCAAGGGTGATTGTGTCGATCCCGTAGTCCTAGAATATCGTGAGAGGGCTCATTCGAACGGAAATTAAAAGTTCTAGTGCCTTTTTAAGTGACCAAAAAAATTGGATGGCACCTTAACTCACGATCACACTAATTTTTTTCCCGAAGTTCATCGACCAAAATTTTGAGATAGCCATGATTTTTAGCTCTATCAAATCCCTGCAAGACATATCTTTAAGAATAACTTAATTCCTCGCTGCTCCCGGGAAAAGGATTGTAAATTATGAACTATTCCCATTGTTTACATACAGTAATGGTCATTGGGAAATATACAGGTGTTTCCAGGAGGAATTTTTTTATAGTGAGGGGTCGGGGTCAGAGTAGGGCTACGGGGGAGGATCTTTCAATGGAGGATATTTCCTTGGGGGAAGGGACATTTTCATGAAGGAGGTGCCAGATTTCCCAGCATTATTTAAAAAACGATCAGATATTTAACAAAGAAACAAGTTTTTTTCAACTGAAAGTAAGGAGCAGCGATAAAACAGGACACGAACGGAAATGATAATGTCTATAAGGGGGGCCGCTTCCTAGTTAATACCTCGCTCTCTGCACCAACGTTTTTTTAGTACTTTAAAAAGATATCACTATTATAAATAGCCGGCCTTTTTGATTCAGGGGTTTGTGATTCGAACAAAATTCGAACTTTAGCGCAAAGAGTGAGGTATTGACTAGGTAGCAAGCTCCCTAATATACATAATAAAAACATACGAATATAGAAATTTGTTACGTAAGTTAATTCGTAAGTTACGTCTGAACAAAACTTCGAGAGAGCCATTTAGCCAAAAAACAGAAAATTAATATGCGAATTTTGTTTTAATTATTCATGTACGGTGAGCCAAAATCAAAGCTGCATTAATTCAAAAACGTTCAGAAATTAAATAAAAAAACAAGTCTTTTTTAACTGAAAGTAAGGAGCGACATTAAAACTTAAAACGAACAGAAATTATTCCGTGTATGAAAGGGGCTGTCCCCTCCTCAACGCCTCGCTCTTTACGCTAAAGTTTGACTCTGTGTCACAGATTTATTTTTTAAAACAATGAAAAACTTTAGCGTAAAGAGCGAAGCATTGAGGAGGGACAGCCCCTTTCATATACGGAATAATTTCTGTTCGTTTCTGTAAGTTTGAATGTCGCTCCTTACTTTCCGTTAAAAAAACTTGTTTTTTTTAGTTAGTTCCAGAAAGGTCTGGAAAATATTTCTTTGACGATAACAAATTCCCCCAGCCCTCAGTGCAAGGGTCTCATTGGACTGGTAATCCGAAGTTTTAAAAGTCACGGAGGTCATCTAGCCCGCCCCCCCCTAGATGCCACTCTTCATGAAACGCATCCGACTGACATTGTGATATATTCATTTTAAAACAAATGACACAAAGAACATACAACAATAGTAATATGAGGGTAAGGCTTTTAAAAATATCAATATCCACTTCTCCTTTCTTCTATTAAGGGTTTAACGGCACAAGAAGAATTTTTAACGGAGCAAGAAACAGGTTTAACGGCGCATCCCTCTTTTCGTGATGTCATGTTTCCAGGTGACGCAATTTTGTTTCAGTATTTCCATATGATTAATCTAACTTCTTGAGTGTGCTCGGCATATTTAGCAAGTACCAATAATAGGGAATTAACATGTGAAGTCGGATAAATTGAGCTAGTAATCCCTCGCACCTGTGCAATGCGGTCACCTGTTTCCAGGTACTATGACGCAATCTTGTTTCAGATGGCAAGATTCCCACGACACACACCTCTGGACACTATGACGTCACATGACACACCCCTGTTTTAAATGGGTTAGATGTAATATGGACTACGCGATCTTATGTAGTCTTGCGTCAGGACCTGTGGGAAATCCCCGCTTGTAACTTAACTACGGCGCACATCTTACGCATTGTCGACGTACTTCTTATGTAGACATTTTGGAAATAACTTAATGGCGGCACACATCTTACACAATGCCGGCGCACATCTTACGTAGTGACAACGCGCAAGTTACATAATGAGAGTGCACACATCACTGTCACATAATACTTTTTAGACATTCTATTTTTCACCGAAATTTTCAGAGCGTTTTTTCTTTTTCTTTAGTTCTTTGTCCTCACTAGGACTTGAAAGGTCAATTTTCTTCTAATAGAACATCACCTTAAGCGCAAGGATTAGCCTCCCATTCCTGTATTCTATAAGTATATTAAGTATACAACATCCCTTTAAGTATATAACATCCGGTTCAATCATTTGAACATCATCATTTCTGTCTTCAACTATCACAATATTCCTCAGAGGGGGCATGTCTTCATATAATCATTAGTCATCCTCAATGCGTGTGTGTGTGTGTGTTTTTATGTGTTTTTGTGTGTGTTTATGTGTGTGTTTGTGTTTGTGTTTGTTTGTATGTTTGTGTGTTTGTTTTTTTTTTTTTTTTTGTATATGTATGTATGTTTATGTGTGTATTTGTGTCTTTGTATGTGTGTGTGTGTGTGTGTGTGTGTGTGTGTGTGTGTGTGTGTGTGTGTGTGTGTGTGTGTGTGTGTGTGTGTGTGTGTGTGTGTGTGTGTGTGTGTGTATGTGTGTATTAAGTGATTTCTTAATTACTCGTGCGATATAACTTTAATGAAGTATTTATCCTCTATTTCAGCTAGTTAAGGCTATGCTTTTCAAAGCAGTGGACATTTTTATATGAAAAAGACGTTATAACTAAAAAATAATAATTTATTCTCTCTTTCAACTAGCTATGGCTAAGTATGTTAAAGATTAGCCATTTTCTTGCGAAAACACACAAAATTAGAAAAAATATATTAAAGTTCAATTATTAGCTATGCAATAGGACAAAAAAGGAAAAATTTATCCTCCCTTTCAGTTAGTTAAGGCTATCTTTTGAAAATCGTGGGCATTTTTATCAGAAAAAAACGCAAAAATATAATACATGTTTCTTAATTACTCGCGCGACATAACTAAAATGAAGAATTTATCCTCTCGGTTTCAGCTAGTGAAATCTAAGTTTGGCAAAGCGATGTGCATGTTTATGTGAAAAAGACGCAAAAATGTAATAAATGTTTTCTTAATTACTCGTGCGATATAACTAAATTAAAGAATTTATTCCTTCTTTCAGCTAGTTAAGGGAATGTTTTGCAAAGTGGTGGACATTTTTATATAAAAAGACACAAAAATATGATAAATGTTTCTTAATTACTCGTGCAATATAACTAAAAAGAAGAGTCATTTTTTGCGAAAACATACAAAATTAGAAAAAATCCTTTATTAGCTATGCAATAAGACAAAAACAAAGAATTCCCCCCCCCCCTCCTACTTTCAGTCAGATAAGGCTTTGTTTTTCAAAGCGGTGGGTATTTTTATATGTAAAAGACGCAAACATATAATAAATGTTTCTTAATTAATCGTGCGATGTATCTAAAATGAAGAATTTACTTTGCGAAACGATGGACATTTTTATAAGAAAAAAACACAGAAATAGAAAAAAAATATTAAAGTTCCTATTTCTCTTAAATCTATTTCTTTTATATGGACCCCCCATTACATTCCGGAAGAGTGCTACATTGGGGGTTATGCGAGGAGCACACACACACACACATACACACACACACACACACACACACACACACACACACACACACACACACACACACACACACACACACACACACACACACACACACACACACACACACACACACACACACACACACACACACACACACACACACACACACACACACACACACACACACACACACACACACACACACACACACACACACACACACACACACACACACACACACACACACACACACACACACACACACACACACACACACACACACACACACACACACACACACACACACACACACACACACACACACACACACACACACACACACACACACACACACACACACACACACACACACACACACACACACACACACACACACACACACACACACACACACACACACACACACACACACACACACACACACACACACACACACACACACACACACACACACACACACACACACACACACACACACACACACACACACACACACACACACACACACACACACACACACACACACACACACACACACACACACACACACACACACACACACACACACACACACACACACACACACACACACACACACACACACACACACACACACACACACACACACACACACACACACACACACACACACACACACACACACACACACACACACACACACACACACACACACACACACACACACACACACACACACACACACACACACACACACACACACACACACACACACACACACACACACACACACACACACACACACACACACACACACACACACACACACACACACACACACACACACACACACACACACACACACACACACACACACACACACACACACACACACACACACACACACACACACACACACACACACACACACACACACACACACACACACACACACACACACACACACACACACACACACACACACACACACACACACACACACACACACACACACACAGATGCTGAACTAAATCAAAAGGAACTAATATCATCGGGATTCCCAAAAGGGTGACAAAGCAATATCACAATAATGGTTTACCCTATTAAGTTAGACTTTTCAGGGTAGGTTGTAACATATTTTGAACTAGCTTGAAGACACTGTGTAAAAGCTTTTAATACTTCTTCTACCATTACTGCAACTAACGACAGTAGTGAGGGCATAGTTAATTCCAGCGCACCCATAGCAGATTGCCATAGAATTTCCAGCACGGCCATAGCCGATTCCCGTAGGATTTCAAGCGCATACCCCGTTTCCAGCTGGCAGGATTCAAAGCGCATGCCCTTCCATATTTTAAAGAAATGCCCTGTTATGTCACGGCATGCCCTGTTTGCATGACACAGCTGGCAGGATTCCCATGACAGCCCCTGTTTCAATCACATGCCCTTTTTCCGTGGCCAGGTGTTATGACGCAGTACTGTTTCAGTATTAGAAGGAATATAGCTGGCAATACTCCCATGACACTCCCATGCTTCCAACCGGCCAGTACCCCCGGAATAAAACCGGTCCCTGTTTCTACCGGTCCTTTTTTCTACCATTTCCTGTTTCTACCGGTCCCTGGATTCTGCAATACCAGGGGATTCCCGTTACCAGGTGTAATAGAGGATGACGCCATCGTGTGTGACTTATTAGCTTTATTTAGGGTTATGTAATCCCATACGGATTTATTGGGAATAACTCAATGACGGAGCACACCTTACGCAATGAAAGCACAGATATTGCGTAATGACAAAAAACATGTTGCATAATGACGGATTACAAGTGGGTGCTACGTAATGACAGCGCGTATCTTACGTAATGGCAGCGCAAACATTACTGTCACAAAATACTTTTTTAGATTTTATTTTTCATCGAAAAGGTCAAAGCGTTTTTTATTTCTTTCAAGGCGTTTTTTTCTTGTTTTCTTTGTCCTCGGTAGGACTCGAAAGATCAATCTCCATCCAACTGAAAAACGCTCCAACCACCAGGACCAGCAGACTATTCCCAGCATTCTGTCCTGGTTAATATATTCTAGAAGCAACCTATTGCACGCGAGGGGATTTCCAATTTTTCCCTAACTAGAATGAGGTGTTTCGTGCACCTGCGATAATTGGCTTGCAGATGGAGAATATATATTTCCAGAAATTGCGTTTGCTCTTAATTTTATTTTAGTAATAAAGGCAAAAGGGGACTACAAGATGCTTAAATTTTGTAAATTCTTAGTACTCGTCCCAAACATAATATCACAAAAACACAGACCTTTACAAATAAAATTTCAATTAGTTAAAACAAAGAAAAGGCAATTAAAAAATGAAAAACAAAAAATAAAACGTGAAAAACTTATAAAGAATAAAGTATAACCAAAATAAACCATGTATTAAAGAAAAATACATCCTAGCAGTCATTTTCTGACGGGAAAAGTTGATACTAGTTGCAAATTTAGACCATATTGAAGTATTTCTCAGAGCTATTAATGACAGCTATTAATGAAAGTGCCACGTTTTCATTGAGCTAAGCTTATGGATATTTACCAACCTTGACATTTCGTAAGCCAAACCTTTCAAGATGCCCGAAAAACACCCCCACAGAACCTTGGCATTGTTGAAAATAAAATTTTTAACAAAAAATGTCTGAAAAGTGTTTTGGAGGAGATGTGGTGATGACAGAGGGGTGGCTTAAAGTAGTTATAGTGCTGTACTATGGTTTGAATTGCCGGCGAAAACCCGAATGAATGACTTGAAAATAAAATTTTCAACAAGAAATGGCTGAAAAGTGTCTTTGGGGAGATGGGGTGATGACTGAGGGGTGTCTCAGAGTAGTTATAGTGCTGTACTCTGGGCTGAATTGCTTGCGAAATCCCGAAGGAATGAGTTGAAAATAAGATTTTTAAATATAAATGTCTGTGAAGTGTTTTAGGGGCGATGGCAACGATGACAGAGGGGTATCTTAGATCAGTTATAGTGTGGTACTGTGGGCTGAATTGCTTGCGAAAACCCAAATGAATGACTTGAAAATGGAATTTTTTAGCAAGAAATGTCTCAAAAATGTTTCTGGGGAGATGGGGATTTGACATAGGGGTGTCTTAGAGTAGTTTTTGTGTGGTAGTGTGGCGTGAATTGCTTGCGAAAACCCGAATGAAGGAGTGAAGAATAAAAATTTTAACAAGAAATGTCTGAACAGTATTTTGGGAGAAATGTGGTGATGGCAGAGGGGTGTCTTAGAATAATTATAATGCTGTACTATATAGTGAATTGCCTGCGGGAACCCGAATGAATGACTTGAAAATAAATTTTTAACGAGAATTTTCTGAAAAGTGTTTTGTGGGGAGATGGGGTGTGACAGAGGGGTGTCTTAGAGTTGTTATATTGCTGTACTCTGGGATAAATTGCTTGCGAAAACCCAAATGAAAGGCTTGAAAATGAAATTTTTAACAAGAAATGTCTGAAATTTTTTTTGGCGAGATGGGGGCTATGTCAGAGAAGTGCTAGAGAGCAGTTTTTGTGTGGTAGTGTGGCGTGAATTGCTTGCGAAATCCCGAATGAAGGAGTTAAAAATAAAATTTTTAACAAGAAATGACTGAAAAGTGTTTTGGGGGAGATGTGGTGATGACAGAGGTGTTTCTTAGATTAGTTATAATGCTGTAGTGTGGTGTGAATTGTCTGCGAAAACCCGAATGAATGACTTGAAAATAAAATCTTTAACAAGAAATTTATGAAGTTTTTTTTGGAAGATGGGGTGATGACAGAGGTTTTTCACACGGGCAGTAATAGTGTGACAATCTGATGTGAAATGCTTAGAGTATCAAACACTAGTAAAGAAATGGTGGGAGGGGGGCTTCTCGGTTTTCAAAAATATGGTGTTTATTGTGATTCCAGAAGTTTATTTTTGGGGCAAAATAGGCTAAAAATGTCCTAGAGGGTGAGAGCTGGAGGCATGTGGGGGGTTGGTGCTAGTGTGAAAATAATGTTGCAGCACCATTCCACTCTGGACCAAAAGTATACTTTTTTATGGTTTGGGTATCTACCCTCTCGCAAGGGAATCTTCCAAGAGCTCGCATTAGGTATCTTTGCTTAAGATATACATCGCCGTTACTACGAAGTACGTGTGTGTGTGTAATGCCTGTGTCATTTAGGGTCATTTTTGTCTTGCTTGAAAGATAAAAAGGCGTCGTTGATGTTAAACTTGATCGTGGAAATCCTGGGAATCTTCCAGAAAAACAAAGCACCAAAGTCGCTAGGAATCATGCCAAAAATGAAAAAATATTGCCTGGAGTCTTGGGCGGGTTGCCAGGGGTTTGAATCTTGCTGCCTGAGCGCTAGAAACATGGGTGATGTGACGTTAAAGGGTTATCGTAAAAACTATACGACAATGTCCCTATTATTCCAATATTTTAAGGTATTTCTCAGGTAAGACCATTTTTTAACCCCCGGTATCTCCAAGCCGAAGTCCGGATTCCATCCCCGAAATGATTAAACCGTGACCAAAATCTCCCGTAGTGCGCTGGATGGGTGGGAACAACAATTTCCCTTCCTTTGCATGTTTTGATATTTTTTACCGAAAAAAATGTGCCCTGGGGGGGGGGGGGCTGGGTCAGGTCTGAGACAAACCATTCGGGATGACTGAACAGTCCCTCGGAGGATGCCAGCGAGCGGGGTTGGCACCCTTCTGGATGGAGGCCCGCTTCGGGCTAACAATAAATAAGAAAACATCAAAAAATAAACACTTGAAAATTACCGTTTTTTCTAACGAAAAAATAAATGAATAAAAAGGCAGAGCTGAGCTGGCGAGCGAATAAAAAGGGTTTCTCCCCCCCCCCCCAGACGACTCCCCTCCGCCCCTGGTTTCCTCCCCTTCGTCTTTCCTTAAATTACGCATGTTATTGCTTATATTTTATAAGCCATTTTTGTAGGAAATGCCTGAAAGATTTTTTGGGGGGATGTAGTGATGTCAAGGGGTGTTTAATACCATCCGTAATTTACCAAGGTGGTATGCATTGTCATTGACTAGTATACTCTAGAGCTTAAAGATAAGGCGGGAGGTTGAAACTATTGTTAGGATGTTTTTCAATATTCATAAATTGATCTTAAATTGATTCAATAAATTGATCTTAATGAAAAAGGAGTATTTTCGTTAAAGTCTTTCAATAATACTTCTTAATATGGTTTATATATACCATTAATATCAGCTCATCCATGGCGGGGGGGGGGGGGGTTGGTGCCATAAGGTGCTGGATTGGGGTGATGGCATGGCAGTGTGGAGTGTTTTGTTGGGGCATTATGATACGACCGGGCTGGCAAAACTTGAATCACGGGATTTAGAACCATAATTTCTATTAGGCAATGCCTGAAAGATTTCTAGGGGGAGATGTAGCGGTGTCAATGGGGGGGGGGGTTAATATCATTCATAATTTACCAATGTGGTATGCATTGTCATTGACTAGTATACTCTAGAGCTTAAAGATATGGTGGGAGGTGTTAAATGCATTTTTTCGTTAGAGGGGAGTGAAATCTAACAATACTCAATGAAACGGTGCATTTTGTTAAAAGTCTTTCAATAATACCTCTTAATGTGGTTTAAATGTATCACTAATATCAGGTCGCCCAGGGGGTGGGGGGGCTGTGTCACATGGGTGAAATGCTATGGCAGTGTGGAGTGTTTTGTGGGGCATCATGATAGGCTTGGGTTGCAAAAACTTGAATCACCGGATTTAAAGACATAATTTTTAATAGGTAATGCCTGAAAAATGTCTTGGTGGAGAAGGGGGACAGGGAGTCTTGGAATGTCATTGTGGGGGGAACTACAGCTTAAAAGTTAAGGTGGAGACATAAAGGAATTTTTCCCATGGAAGAGGTGAAAATCTAACAGGTACCAAGGTGGTCAGTTGAACATCCCCCTCATCAGGTTCTGGAAGTTTTAACTTAACCCAATTAGCTATTCCTATGACCTTGCCGATTTGCCTTTTTGGTAACCTGTATATTCAGATACTTCCCTAAATATTCTCTTTGCCTTACAAGTAGTTGAACTCATAGTTTTATATAGTTTTATTGTGTATGAAATATTTATGTAAGTATTTTTTCGGAACACGACTTCTCCCTTCTACTTCTTACAGAATATAATTGTTGTTTTCTTTGGTTTTTTTTTCTTTTTGTTAGTAGCACATCCTCACAAGCATCGCTTTGAAAGTGCTACTGATGGATTTTGTTTCTGTTTTTTTTTCTATAATAAATTATTATTGCTACTACTACAACTAAAATAGAAGTAGTAGCTGGAGTAGCAAAAGTAGTAGCAGTAGTGGTAGTAGTAGCATTAGTAGTAGTAGTAAAAGTAGTAGTACTACTAGTAGTAAAAGTAGCAGTGGCAGTAGTATTAGTAGTAGCGTGTAAATATTGCCTTTTGGTCAATTGAACTTACAATTTAAGTATTCTCTGAAAGTCCCAACTTAATACCCCAAATCCATTCTTGAGAAGTGCCCTTTTGACAATATGAATGCACATAGTGTGTTTTGATTTAGTTCAAATTCCCCCTCAATTTTCTTTCAAATTTCACACCTAGCCTTAATAGCACTAGTATCATAGTAATAGAGCTAGTAGTAGGATAAGTAATAGCAGTAACAGTAGCAATAGCAGTAACAACAGTAGTAGCAGCAGTATTAATAATAGTAGTAGCATGTACATGCTGCCTGTTGGTCAGTTGAACATCTCCCTCATGATAACCTGGAAGTTTCATCTTGATATTGTAAGCCGTTCCAAAAATATTGCTGATGCACCGTCTTGACCACCTTTTGACGCCCTTTTCATCTTAATACTCTTAACCTTACAAGTAGTATTATTACAAGTAGGTGGTAGTATTATTTAGTAGTAACATGCATATATTATCTTCTGGTTAATTGATCTTCCCCTTTAAGCATTTTCTGAAAGTACCAACTTAGTACCCAATTCTATTCATGTAATATGCCCTTTTGACAATCTGCATGAACATAATGTTTTGATTTAGTTCAAGTTTCCCCTCAATACTGTGCTACTAGCATCATTGTAGCAGTGACAGTAGTAAAAACAGTAGTAGCATTAATATTGTTGTAATAGTAGTAGCAGTAACAGTAGTATCAGAAATACCAATATCTGTAGTAGAATCTATATGTCTAGCTTTGGTTGTCTTTTCCTTTTGTTCATTTCAATATCCTCAGCCTTAGTAGTACTCGCTACAGAAGCAGTAGTTTAGTGGTAGTAATAGTATTAGTAGTGGTTTTAGTGGTAGTAATGGCACTAGCAGTAGCAGTGGTAGCAGTAGTAGTAGTGGTAGTTGTAGTAGTAGAAGTAGCGTGAGTAGTAAGGGTCTATCTGTACTGATGTCCAAAGGAAAATTACGTCCTGGTGTCCTCAATAATGCCTCCATTTGTAATGATGTCCTAGGGAAAATTATATCGTAATGTCCTCCCTTAAACCTCTAACCACACTGATGTCCCAGAAAAATTCACGTCTTGTGATCCTTCCCCGTGCCCTATACTCTGACCGTCCTACCTTCAAGATAGGCAACACTAACACCTGCTTATGCTTGCATTGTAAGAGGGCAATGAACTCTTAATTAACAAGTTATACCAGTTTAGAATTTTTTTATTATTTTCCAGGGCTATTAGGTATTATTACCTAATTTAGAGGAATATAAAGTAGAATCTTAGATATTTTTTATCATAGTAAGGAAGTAAATTTGTTTCCTTATGTCAACTTATGCCTTTTAAAGTAAATTCCATCAATTTACTCTTTTGTTTCAGAATAATGTTAACTAATCACTAACTTGGGCAGATGAGATGATAGGGAAATCATTTTTCAATTCGATCCATAGATTGTCTTGAATTTGGACCTTTAGTGAAAAGTAAAGAGCAATTTAAAAACTAAAGAGAGCATAAACTTTGCCTTGGGAAATTTTCACAGTTAGCCCTTGAGGCAAACCTTAATTATTTTTGATTCTGAACATTTGTACGCTTTTATTAACTGAGAATTTTTTCCACTTTTTGTTTGTCGGTTAAATGATATTGTGTATACTTGTAACAAAAAATTTGGCCATGATATATTTCAGAATATGAAATTGAAATGGTATAAGTATGTTAGTTGTGATTTTTATTTTAGAAAAACAACTTTTGTAGCGATTTCTTGGACTTTTAGGACTTGGATTTTTACGAGACATTATTTTTTTTTTAGATTATTTTTTTTAGCTTTTTTCATGTCTCATGTCGGCAGTTGACCAATTTTGCTATCTCCTCCTCTCCCTGGGAAATCAATAGGCGATCATCTTAAGCAGGTACAAGGTGTAAAAGAAAATTTTCGGTCAAGGACGGTAGTTAGTTTATGTACGTTTTCGATCACTACTAATAGTGCATTGTTAGAATAAACACTTACATCTTATTTTAAAAGGTGAAGATGAAATATTTCAAGAAAATGTGTATTCATGATAAAGTTATCGTAGCATAGAATTTTCGTCAAGACAAATATTTCAACTGCGAAACCAGCACTAATGGTGACATCATTTTAAACGTATGCGTACGTTTTCATACAAGTGAGTGATTAAGTTTCTTTGGAGTACCCAAAAATTCAAATTCTGTGTTGCTGGCTATGCCAGAGTAACATTTTCAGAGAAGTTAGTGCTCAAAGAGAATGCGATCATCAAACTAATAGTTGATGACAAGGACAAGCTTCTTGCTTATGTTGCTGGTAACACATTACCGGGTGATAAATAGTTCCATTATCATTCTGGTATTAGCATTTAAAACAAGGTAAGAAGAAGACAGGTATAGTGTTGTAACAGTGTTCAACATGTTGAAATAAATCAAATGGCCCAACATACACGTAGCTTGTCACAATGGGTGATCTGAAATATCTCAAGAAAATCTGAGGGTATTAAGTTGAATCTTTCGGGATACGTCTAGGCAATGGCTGGTGGCCTCCAGCCCCCTCAAATGCCCTTATTAGCCACCGCTCCCCCAAAAGAATTTGTAAATGTACCTCTCCCTCAAATTCTTCAATATTCATTATCATTCTGGTATTAACATTCAAAAGAAGGTAAGAAGAAGACAGGTATACTGTTGTAACAGTGTTCAACATGTTGAAATAAATCAAATGACACTACGCGCACGCAGTTTATCAAAATGGGTGATCTGCATTATCTCAAGAAAACCTGAGGGTATTAAGTTGAATCTTTCAGAATAGGTCGAGGCAATGGCTGGTGACCTCCAGCCCCCTCAAATGCCCTTATTAGCCACCGCTCCCCCAAAAGAATGCGATAAAATTTTGAAATAGACATCTTGTTCAAAATAGTCTAAAAGTCAAATAGCTGTACCTTTAAACATGACATAACCCTCCACGGCTTTTGAAAGGGATGTCGAATAGAATCGAAAGAAACGATATTCATGCTTTGTTGTCAAATGGGCATATCAGTAATACAGAAAGAACAGCTAAGGGTATTAATTTGAAACTTTCACGGTACGCAGAGGAAGATATTAACGAGTGATTGGAGGGCAACCAGCTCCCCTTGCGCTTTGTAAATGTACCTTTCCCTCAACTTCTTCAACATTTTAAAAAGTGATTATGTTTAAAGTAGTCAAAATGTGTAGTAACTATGCCTCAGGGGATGCAATTCCCCCCACAGCCCCCAGGGTAGTGATTTTAGACTATGTAATTTTCCCGATTTTTACATGCAGAATTTATCGTTTGGAAATGGGGGAATGTTTGACTCTCGGTGTATGTGCAAAATGGTTAAGGGTATTAACGTAACAATTTGAGGATTATTGAGGAGCATGTTAAACTAAATCAAAAGATGTTATATGCATCCAGTTTATCAAAAAGGCGTATCTGCCATATCTTAAGAACGGCTGAGTGTGTGAAGTCTTAACTTTCAGGGAATGTTGAGGGGAATGTTTAAAAAAATCCCTTTCACATCTTACTGACTCTTGAAAAGAGTTCCATTCATGTGATTTTGACTTTTGAGAAAAAATCTGCTTTCCATGCTTTTTTAACTTAAAAAAATTCCATTCTTGTGTTCCTGATGTTTGAAAAATAAAACTCGTTCGTGTGTCTATGACTTGTGAAAAATAAAGAATCTAGCTCGGACCTTCCTGAATTTGGAAAAGATACTACTCACGTGTCTCCAACTATTGAAAAATCCTGTTGATGTGTCTCTAGATTTTAAAAATCTCATTCACATGTCTTTGACTTTTGAATGTCCCGGGTAACGATGCTCTTTGCAGTAAGAAGTGAGCCAGGAAGTGCGACGGACCACAGAGTGCCACCGGCCAAGAAGTGGCATGCTTCAATGGATTCGTCACATAAGAAATTCTCATCAGGTCTTACATTCGTAACAAAATATAACTAACGATTTAAATGGATATATTACCTCATTACTTTAGAATGATAATCTCTGATAGCTTTGCATAAAATCAATTTATATTTTGCAAAAAACCAGCGTCCTTGTCAAAATCGTATCAATCAAATCAATACAATAGATTTAAATATCCATCCCATTCCCTTTACTGATTAAATTATTATAAGTATACCATGTCCCATCCCAATAACTAAACATTGAGCGGGCTAGCAAAACACATGCCAAAGTAGACTATTCGTTACAGCTAAAGGGAAATTTCGAGAGGTTTGCAATACCAATTTGATCTAGTACACCCTCTATAAGAAAAAATTTATGTGAATGTCGTTAAGAAAGAAAAAAACATGTTCCGTTCAGTGTTTCCACTTATCTTTTCAAACAATCTGTAGAATCTTGACAATTTTCGGGAGAAAATCGGGAGATGGCTCTCAGGATTCGGAAGAAAATCGGGAGATGGATCTCAGGATTTGGTAGAATTTTCAGTTTTTTGTATTTTGTATTGAGTATTTGGAGGTGTTCGAGCGATATGAGTATAAAGTACCACATTCTAAATTTGGAGTGCAGATTTACTGGAGCCAGCTGCAATTCCGGAAAGAAAATTCGGCAATCAACGTTGTCAAACATGACAAAATGAAGCAGCTACAAGCTTGAAATCTATTTAATTTTGAAACTAAGTGCAGTTATATTTCATTCAGACTCTAAAGCTGTTAAATTAAGACATTTTTCTTCATCGACCCTTGCCTTTTCTGGCCCTTTCAGATTCCACACGACAGCCCACTAAGTTCAGGACTGGGACAGAAAATCCTGACGAATTACGGACACTAGGTCTTTGACCATTGAGTCTGAGTTAAGTGGATATTTTTTTTTTACCACCATCTCCAGAGGTATTCACAAATGATAAAGAGAAAACGCAAAGTCGTAGCTCATTAGTATTGATATAACTGAAAAAAAGTATAAGAAATTGCAAAACCTTCAGATACATATACCACATTACATTCATAACCTGTGTCTATCGCATGGCTTCTTAGCTGTGCTGGTAACTCAGCTGTGCTGGGATACCCTACTACTCCTTTTAGCCTCTTTCTGAGGGGCTGGTCAACCGTTAGTGTGTTTGCTGTAACTCCGTCTCGTTTCATTTCAAGTTTCGTCTGAATTGTGGACGCAAAAGTTACTGTTACCAAATGATTCCTTCTGCCTGTCTTTACTTCTTGAGTAAGCTGAACAGTCTTTCTGAAGCTACGTTCGAAAATGGCAAGGAAAACAGAAATTGCACAAACTTTGCTAAGTTTGGTTTCCACGGTGGTCCTTCGTACTCAAAGCCGATTTCAAGTAATCCACAGCTGTCAGAGTCACTGTTTTATCATCATTGGCACTATCAGAATGTTACCGCCATTCTTTGTCAATCGAACTTTTCGACTCTTTGTACTCGTTTTCATCCTTTCTTCGCAATTTTATGTTTTATAATACACTGACAGGCCCTGGCGGACTATATTCCTCACTTTCTGCTTACCCAGTCTTTCTTCAGTAAAATTCTTATGTGGCATATTTTTTCAGGAATGGGACAAACTTGTCAACCAGCAAAATTCGTAAATTCTAGCAATTGTCGTCTCTGTTTCTTGTGTTGGATCATTTGAAGCAAACCCCTTCGGTTCTACAGAGCAACTGCAGACAAATTCTAATTTTTGTCATATTTCTTTAGATTTGTAGTAATTCTTGATCCTTTTGAACCTAATGAATCAGCTGGACCCACGTAGTGCTAGTTCCCATTTTCTCGGTGCAAGCCAACAACTGTGATTAGTTTATGAATTGAAAATAATTATTTAATTTCAAACCTTGAAGGTGTTTAAATGATCAAAAACAGAAAACCAATGCAACCACTGTGGAATGGATAATGAGCAATGTTCTTACCTATGCCAATAAATTCAAGTCGCAGTGCCTCAATTGCCTGGGACGTTAGGAATAGTCCCTAAAAGACCAGAGGCAACGGAAAGGTAAAAGAAAGTAGAAAAGAATGACCAAAAAGTAAAATGTTCCGGGGATTAAGTTTTCTGGAGATTTTCGGGAGATTCGGTATCTTCTTTTCTTGTCGGGAGATTGATTAGAAATTCGGTAGATCTCCCGAAAAATCGGGAGAAGTGGAAACACTGGTTCCATTGGCCTGAAAAAAGCTAATATTTCTACATTAGTTTTAAAAGTGATCTTTTTTTAATGTCCTAAAAAAATCATAACAACATAGTGCAAAAGAACGTTTTTAATGAAGCAGCGTCAGATACAATATTACATATTAGTAACATCATCGAACAACTTTGGATTTTTCGAATCAGTTCCATAAAATAATTCATCATATTCTCTCTTGATAGGCCAGTTATACTCTTCTCCTAATTTTCAGCCAGTAAAATGATCATTATTCTGTTTTGGGATTTGAAAACAGTTTAGATATGTATATAAAATATTGCTTATAACTTTGTTACAACAGCATACCTGTCTTCTTCTTAACTTCTTTTGAATGCTATAACCAGAATGATAATGAAACGATTTATCAACCGGTTTTGTGTTACCAGAAACATAAGCAAGAAGCTTGTCCTTGTCATCTACTATTAGTTTTATGCTCGCATTCTCTTTGATCACCAACTTCTCTGGAAGTGTTACTCTGGCATACCCAGCATCACAAGATTTGAATTTTTGGGTACTCCAAAGAAATTTAATCTCTCACTTGTCTGATGATATAACCAGGACGTAAACATTGGGAAGATTGCATAATTAACAATCCTTGCCTCAGGCTTGAACTATTGACTATTGTCTATTAGAACTATTGACATTGTTTGATCAAAATAACAATTTTGTAATGTCGATCATTGTTGAGGAAAGGGGGCACATAGAAAGAGCTAGGATAGGTGGGGGGCTGGTTGCCATCCAGTCACACTTCAACACCCCTCCCCCCCAAAAAAAACTTGGAAATTTCCACTTAATACCCTCAGCTGTTCCTGAGATATTGCTGATATTCACTTTTTACCACCAGTAAGCACATAGTTTGTTTTGATTGTGTTTGGCCTACCTCTGAGCATTACCTTAGAGTTTCACCTTAACGTCGTAAGCCTTTTTTGTGACCAAGGATAAAATTTTTCCTCTTTTACCTGTAATTAATTAAAAATTTTTCCATAAAATAAATTTTTCAAAAAAAGTAAAGAACTCATTTAAACCAAAAATGAACAAAAATAGAATAAAATAATCTACCAAGCATACAGCTACCACAAATCAGTATCATCAGTGGCTGATTACCAATCCAATGAGCCCCCTTTGAAGTTTATATGACCATGCTTTCTATAAAAACCTTATACACCCCCAGGGCAGAACTTACAACCCTTGCCCTGATGGTATGGGGGGATTTGTTATCCTCAAAGACATTATTTCCAGACCTTTTAAATATGTTGAACAAAATGGTTATCTCAAATTTTGATTGGAAGTGTTTTGTGACCATGCTTTGCATAAGAACCTTATATGCCTCAAGGGCAGAACTTACAACCCTTGCCCTGAGGGCTGGGGGGATTTGTTATCCTCAAAGACATGATTTCCAGACCTTTCAACTATGTTGAACAAAATGGCCATACCAGAATGTTGATAGTAAATGTTTGGGGAAATGATGCGCGTGGGGGGTGATTCTCCCTCCGATTATTTTCGACTGTTAAAAAGGGAATAACCCTCTCGGTTTGCATTTGAATGAGCCCTTTTTGAATTTTTACGACAACTCTTTCTATAAAAACCTTATATGCCCCCATGGCAAAACATACAACCTTAGCCCTGAGCGCTCTAGGGGGGTTTTCATACTCAAAGACATACTTTCCAGACCCTTGAACTACGTTCAACAAAATGGCTATATCAAAATGCTGATCGGAAGTGTTCAAAGAAATGGTGGGCGTGCGAGGGGGGGGGGGGTTTGCCCTCCAATCACTTTCGACTATTAAAAATGGCACTACCCCTTTCAATTTCCAATCTAATGTGCCCTTTTCTACGACAACACTTTCTATAAAAAACCTTATATGGCCCCAGGGCATAACTTACATGACTTGCCCTAAGGGGTGTGTGGGGGGGGGGTTATTATCCTCAAAGACCTAATGTCCAGACCTTTAAACTACGTTGAAAAATTTGGTTATCCCAAAATTGTGATTGGGTGTATTTGGGGAAATGGTGGGTATGCGAGTATAGTCCTAGGTACCATTTCTGGGGCGCCCCCGTACCAAACAGGTTTTTTCTGATAGATATTCTATTCTAGAGGTCATTACATCTTTCTTTGTCAAGGGACTTACGCAATTTCAAAGTTCAATGTCTTTTTTTAGTGATAAATCAAAACCTGCATGTCTTGTTTTTCACTGTTACGCAATTATTTTTTGTATATATTCGGGTTTCAAATTAGATTCTTCAACAGTTCTGAATAGTTTATTCAACTTAACACTAGTGACATTTTTTGTAAACATTTACATAGAAAATGAATAGTTCTAAGCAATTTTTGGTGAGTAAAATTTTCTCATTATTATAATAAAAAGAAATTGTCTTGTTATTAAGTTAAGGAAGAAATTCTTTCCTTACTTTCAATTTTAGTAAATATTCAAAAAAAAGAGAGACATGTTCACTTTGATTTTGGTTCATTGTATATGAAAAATTAAAATAGAATGGTAGAAACAACCACTTTGCTAATGACTTAATCTTTTTGACTACTTAAGACAGACACTAGAACTAAGGGTACTTATGCACTTAGAAGCCTATTGTTTAGGAGCTGAAACCTCTACATAGTTCTCTTATAGGCTGAAATTACGGTGCGATTTTTATCAAGATCAGTGGGCCTTTTTAGGGATGTTTTTGAAAAAAAAGTGCTTAGCTTTCGATCGGTAATTTGGGATTAGAATAAAATGTTGATTCTTTTAATGTATTGATTGTTACAAAATCTTCCTTTTTATCAAGATCAATGACTTTTTTTTAGGGATGTTTTTGAAAATACTTCCAGGCCAGTCTGCGTTGAAGAATCTCTTCCTGAAATTTAATGCGTTCAAATTCCCCCCCCCCCCATTTCCTCAAAAATAAAATTTGTTAACTTATAACCCTATTTAATAAATAAAATTGTTAGCTTAGCTATCCTTTTTATTTTTCGGGGCTTATTATCTCATAGGGGATTGACTGAGCCATGTTAATTAACTTTTAAGCTTCTTAAATTTCTATTTATGTCTACATTTGATTGAAATCTGATAGTTTAAAGAGAAAAAAAAGGTTTTTATACAAAAGATTTTAATATTTTCTTAATAAATTCGGGGGGGGGGGGTAGCTCCCCCCCGATACCGAAAAATTTGCATTAAAAATTACTGAAAAAGCAGATGGTTAGAGAAGCATTTTGTAAAAGGCCCTCCATCACACAATCAAAACCCCTGATTTTGAAATCAAGATGTTTTTTACACTACTTTAGATGCCTAACATAAACTGAATTATTTTCCAAACTCAAAATGCATTTTTTTCATGCTAAATTTTTGCCTTTTTTTTTAAGGAAGAAGATACGTGCTATAATGCCCCTCTGGAAAAGAAGGCGAGATGGAGCGAACCTGCACTAATGCAAGCCACAAGGCCATCTATTATCAAATACGCTGGTAGAATTACACATGACCTTGACCGGCCAATAGCCGCGAATCTTTTAATGCCAGGGTCTTCTTACACCAGTGTTAGCTCCACGCAACTTGGAAAGAAGTTGAAAAGGGAATGGGCTGCTTCATATAATGCCTCAACCTCATCAGATCAAGATAGGAGGGACACTCCCCTTCAAGCCATACCAGAGACTTCTGATGTGCAGCCAGAACTTGTAAGTGTATATATTTTTTTTCTATCCTTATTTTCAAAAATAAGGTAAATTTTCTCAGGCGCATAGCTTTTGATGAGTAAAAATTAAAATTTTTTTATAAACTATTTAATTCTATTTAATTAAAAAGATTAGCGGTATATAAAGTAATGCTTAAAACTCGTTTCTATACACAAAACAAAAAAAACCTTAACTTTTAAATTATAACCAAGACGCAATATAGTGAAAAAATAAAAATAGTAATGTTAAGCAAAAACTAAATATTTTAAAAAAAAAAACTTAACTATTCACTATTTCACAAATCACTCTCAAACTGCCGTATATTTTGCGCTAAGCCGTCACGCACATCCGGGCTCTTATCAGATCTCCCATCGCTTTTTAATCCGCTTTGAATCTTAAGTAAGGGTTTCCTTGTAACAGGAAGAAGGTTTTTAGTAATCTCCAATTATGTCTTTCACAACTATACGAAGAAAACATTATTTTGAACCAACTCAAGCAATTATTTTAGTTGAAAAAAGATGCATTTGAGAAAAAAATTTGAGACTGTTTTATTTGAACAGTGTTGTGAAGTCCGATACTCCCAACTCGAAAGGGTATCGATCCCCCTACCTCGAAGGAAGCTCCCGATTCCCAAGGGTCCTCCCCGGGAGGGGTTGGGGGAGCGCGGGGGGGGGGGGGGGCTCGAAAAAGGACCATCCAACATTTTAATTGACAAAGTTTTTTAACTATAAAAAAAAAATGGTTATTTTACATAAGAAATAAAAAACTTTTTTTTTCTACAGATTAAAAATATAGCACCACCAGCGACACTATTGAGTGATGAAGTGAAACACTTAGGTGTTTTCGAGAAAGAATTTGAGGCTGTTCTATTTGAACAGTGTTGTGAAGTCCGATACCCCCAACTTGAAAGGGTATCGATCTTCCTACCTCGAAGGAAGCTCCCGGTTCCCAAGGGTCCTCCCCGGGAGGGGTTGGGAGAGGGGGGGCTCTAAAAAGGACCATCCAACATTTTAATTGACAAAATTTATTAACTATAAAAAAAAATGATTATTTTACATAAGATATAAAAAGCTTTTTTTTTATACAGATTGAAAATATAGCATCACCAGCGACACCATTGAGTGATGCAGTGAAACACTTAGGTGTTTTTGAGAAATAATATGAGGCTTTTCTATTTGAACAGTGTGGTGAAGTCCGATACCCCCAACTTGAAAGAGTATCGATCTTCCTACCTCGAAGGACGCTCCCGGTTCCCAAGGGTCCTCTCCGGGAGGGGTTGGGAGAGGGGGGACTCTAAGAAGGACCATCCAACTTTTTAATTGACAAATTTTTTTAACTATAAAAAAAAATGATTATTTTACATAAAAAATAAAAAACTTTTTTTTCTACAGATTAAGAATATAGCACCACCAGTGACACTATTGAGTGATGAAGTGAAATACTTAGATGTTTTCAAGAAAGTATTTGAGGCTGTTCTATTTGAACAGTGCTGTGAAGTCCGATACCCCCAACTCGAAAGGGTATCGATCCTCCTACCTCGAAGGAAGCTCCCGGTTCCCAAGGGTCCTCCCCGGGAGGGGTTGGGGGAGGGGGGACTCTAAAAAGGACCATCCAACATTTTAATTGACAAAGTTTATTAACTATAAAAAAAAATGATTATTTTACATAATAAATAAAACTTTTTTTTCTACAGATTAAAAATATAGCACCACCAGCGACACCATTGAGTGATGAAGCAGGTATATTAACAGAAACAATTCTGTCACCACCAGCAGAGTTCTGGGATGTACCTGTACTGGTTCTAGAGAATTTGGAGTGGCATAGAGGGCTCCTCAATGATGTTTTTGGGGAAATGGCCAGCCTGGAGGACTTAACTTGTGATATTGACATGCTTGAGGACACAGAGTGGGCAGATAGTTTCATGCGTGAACATATAAGTGATGCTACAAGTAAATCTGAACTGGGTCCTCATAACGAAATTCCATCAGAGGACAATGCAGGCTGGCTCGATCAATTGTCCCCAAACACCTTGGAACATGTACTAGGGAACCTCATGTCACATCCCCCCAATGTGATTGAACAGACTGGGAGTGGTATTATTGACAATTCCCTGTCACCCTCCTCCACCATTCCACTTAGTAGTAGTAGATAGTAGTAGTAGTAATACAACAGCAGCTCATTTATCCGGAGACTTTCTTAATGACAACTTTACTATTAGAGAATTGAGTCCTGAACACACAGGGACAGGACAAGAAAATAGTGCTATGTCCCCGGAATTGCCTAATTTTCATTTTCTAGAATCTGCTCTAGACGATTTGCAAACGTACAGGGTAGATTTTAGCCTTCCCGAGGAAAACGCGAGCATTATTTTAAATGACCCCGTGAAAGTTCTCCATAGCTATATCGACAGAATTCGAGCACTTATTGATATTCAGATCCAGAATTGGGGGGTCGAGGGGGAATTAAAGCATCGGTGAATCAAAAAGTTTATTTACAAAAGGGGACATCCGGGGACGTTTTTTATTTTCATTTTTCGACAGGCAACCAGACTTTCTACCCAGGTCTAAACTATTTTGAAGACAACTTTTTCAACTGGGTGAATAAACTAATTTCAACTTTGGATACATTTAATGAGAGGGGGAGTGGGTCCACCATTTTATACATTGAACACATGGATCTGAATCTCAGTAGATTTAAAAAAACTTTATTTTAAGGGGTGGGAGGGGTAAAAGAATAAAATGCCACCCAGATTTGTCGGCTACAGGAGGGGTTCAAGGCTTCAGATTTGACACAGGACTGCAATGTTTTAAATATTCATTTTTAGCAGGAGCCCATAAAACATTAAAAAATGAATCATCAGTGAAAAATCTTGACAGACTTGCTCGAAACGGTGGGAAAAATTTCCCTAAAGTAAATTTTTACTGTTTAGAGGGAAGGTATTGGGTGTCCTTCAAAGAGATACGCATATTTTAGAAAGAAATTTAAAATCTTGGGGGGGGGATGGTTGTTCTCCAGTACGACACTTACTTTGTAGATGGGGGGAAAACCGAATAAAAAACGGGTTTTGTGATCAGTGAGGATACCGATGGTGGAAAATGTTAAAAATTGGGTATGGGTTATTTACGAACCTTGAAAAGATGTAAATTCTTATGGTAATTTTTTCCCCGTCACGGCGATAAGTCGACTCCTCTGTCAAGGCAAGAACAACGGAGAACGCTTTTATTGCCCAATTTGCCTTTCCTCTTTTAGATCTGAGCAAACAGTCTCAGACCACATGGGGCATTGCAAACTTCACGGAATTCAAAGACTAGAAATGCCGACTGAAGGCAAAAATGTTTAACAATTTAAAAATTTTAAAAATTCTCTTCTGCAATCTGATAAAGTGTCTTTGGATTGTGAAACAAGACTGGTTGAGGTATCGGACCCATCAAGGACCATGATATATCGGACACAAACTAGTTGCGTGTTCCTATGCGCACGCCCGTCGTGACAGCAACAATAAAATGCGATTGGAAGAGTTTTTTTTACTATGGACGAGGAGGACAGTATGGAAAAGTTATTGGTTTCTTTAATAAAAACGACAAACAAGGCAATTTCACGATTACATCATTTCAATTATCCAATAACAGTGTCGGATAAAGAGCAACTGGTGCTGGAAGAGGGGACAATTTTCTGGGTGTGTAGGGGAGCCCTTACCCAGAAAGACGCGGTACAGGACCCAAATCACCTTATTGACCCCAATTCAACGGGAAAAAGTAACTTTCGTGGGTGGGCTCACAATTCTTTTAATTTAAAAATTAAACAACAACTTTTTCTACCGGTTTTTATACATAACTCTAACTACGATCTGAAGTATGTGCTACCTGCATTGGCACATCTTCAAACAAATAGAATAGTAGATGATGATGCATGGACGATAGACAGATTAACGTACAAAATCATACCTAAATCATCGGAAAAGTTGCTTGTTTTGAAATTTATGTGAAAATTTGTAGAAGCCGGCATTGAGTACACAAATAAAATTTGCTTTTTAGATTCCTACAGTTTTTTCCCCAAATCATTGAGCGAATTAATTCAATTGCAGAAAAACGATGACGGTTGCAATGCTTTCCCCTTCTCAAGCAGCAATTTCTAAAGGATTTATACGATTTGTAAACGGTCAAGGACATCTATCCTTATGATTATTATTGTTCCATGTCGAGATTCGCCAAGGGGACTCTTCCTTGTAGTGAATTGTTTTAAGACAGTCTTCACGATCGTAGTTGCACCCCCGAAGAATACAGTTTTGCTACAAAAGTTTGGGCAGAGGGAGGTTATAAAATCGGGTTTGACTACTGCAAGCTGTATTTGACAAGTGACGTCTTAACCCTGTTAGACATTATGTGTAAAAATACGGACAAAATTTATGAGGAATTTACTCTTGATTTGGACCATTATTTTTCTTCGCATCATCTAGTGATGGACCTCCGCCTGAAAATTAATGGGGGAAAACACAGGCTAATTGTCGAACCGTATCAGCACCGTGTCAACAAATTATCAAGAGAAGAGGGTTTTGTTTTTCATTGATGCTAAAACATTTAATATGATCCACCGGTAGATAGGTCATTGATCAAATTAAATTCAGTTTTCTTCAACATGACGACTTTCGATACCTTAGCCAAATCTCAGTATGCACCACCTAGTAGTAACTATAAATGGTTCAACGACACTCAAGCTCCCCATTTCACCAACATTAACAGTGCTGAGGAGAATGGACCGGTTGGATGGTTTTTTGAAATTGATTGAGAGATACAAGTCGAGCTTCACGATTCAGTAAATGATTTTGTTTTCCCTTGTATCAACAGACCTGTGACTAAGTACCCTTTGAGTCCTCGCAATAGGCGTTTAGTCGATGCGGACAGATTGCATTGGGTGCCATCAAAACAAAAACTTATTGCTGACCTTCTTCCGAAAAAAAACATAGTTGTACACCATGTAGCATTAAAATTGATGTGTAACAACGGTTTCAACGTCACAAAGGATCACCGAGCACTCGAGTTTGGTCAAAAACCTTATTTGAAAATGTTTGTTGACACTTTTGTTGGCAAAATTTCTGAAGCACAGACGAAGGCCGAAAAAGAAATTTATACTCATTTTAAATTCGGCTTCCGGCGGAATGTGTGAGAGTATTCACAGCAATCGTTTTAACGTTGTGACCAATCCAGAACAACTTGGTTAAATTATTATCGATCCCAATTACACTTCCTTTACAATCATTGGCCCGGACATGGTACTTTTGAATAGAAAAAAAAGACGCATTGTCTTGACTAAAAATATTGCTGCAGGCAGTGCTATATTGGAGATCTCAAAAAAGCTCATGTTGGAATTCTACTACAATGTGGCTAGGGTATGGTGGCCGGAAAAGGGGCAAGTAGAGGTCTGCTACGGTGACACGGATTCTCTACTGCTCAAAGTAAAATCACCAAATCTAACTAATGATTTGGCGCATGGTGAAATTATCAGTTCACGGATGGACTACACCAATTGGAATGGTGGTCTTTACCCTGAGCTAGTAAAACGTCGGGCGCCCAATCAGCTTTTATTTTTTAAATCTAAAACAGGAAGCGACTTGATTTCCCGTGGTATATTTGTAGGCCCGCAGGTGTTCTTTATACAGACATAAGACGAGGAAATCAAGAAACTTTGTAAAGCAGTACCCATGCGCTATGTGGACAAAAATTTCGACATGAACATTTATAGGAATTGTATTGTTGAAAATACAATTCCACGAGCCAAATTGTTGGCAATTCGTTCATTGAACTACAGGAATTTTACTGTAAATGTAGAAAAAATAGCCATGAGTACCATTTCCGACAAGGTCTATGTTTGTCAAGATGGTGTGACCACCCTCCCCCTTGGACACTATTTAACGTCAGACTGGATCGAATGTATTGCCCACAGGGAAAGTCTCGGTTTAAATAAAGTCCTGTAAATTATTTCCTAAGAACCTTTTTTTTTGGGGGGGGGGGCCTCGCGGCCTTTGGGGGGGGGGCCTCGCGGCCCGGGGGGGGGCCGGCCGCCACCCGCGCGGGGGGCGCTCCGTCACCAAAGCTATCTTTTTTTTTGGACTTAGAGCAGATTTTTTTTTTCAAGTGCCATCTCTCTCTAATTTAATGTTTTTTTTCTCTATAAATAAATAAATAAACAAAAAAAGTACTTTTCTCTCTCTGTACCTATGTAAATGTTGTTGTATTTTTTTTATAAATAAATTTAAAAAAGTATATTTTTTCAAGTGTCTCTCTCTCTAATTTAATTTTTTTTTCTCTATAAATAAAAAAAAAAGTGTTTTTTCTCTCTGTGTGTACCTATGTAAATGTTGTATTTTTTTATTATGAATAAATTTAAAAAAAGTGTATTTTTTTTTCAATGTATTGTTACTTTTTTATGTGCATATAATAAAAGAAAAAATATGATTCTTTATTCGTCTTTTGTCTTTGTCTTCTTCTTGAAGAACAGAGTAGTAGTAGGGAAAAAAATTATTTAGTCATTAGACAATTAGGGTCTGTAGTTAGTTTTCCAAGTGAACTGTTGAAAGGAACATGTATCAATTTAAAACACCATTCAGATCGTTTCTGTGTGGGCCTTCAATGTCGGGCAAAACAACAGTCTTAACTAAAATAATTAAAAATTGTGATAAAATGTTTGCGGAAAAGCCGAAAAAAATCTACTATTGCTATAGTATTTCGTAGGAGTCATAAAATAAAATAAAAGCAATTGCTGCCGCCACCATGAGATTGATGCAGATACAGTTCATACAGGGACTGGATTTTTTCAACATTATTGAACAAAACTCTTGGCTGATCATTGATGATCTGGCTGAATCTATTGAACAATAGTCTCAGCACATGTTACAATTGTTCACTGTTCGCTCTCATCATGAACAGATTTCCGTTACTCTGGTTCTACACAATCTCTTTCATCAGAGCAAATGTATACGAACACTTGCTTTGAACTGTACCTACTATATCATCTACAGAGTTGTTCGTGATTCTAGTTCGCTAATAACCCTCAATAAACAAATCTATCCGGGAGCCCTTAAATTTTTGCTCTCAGCATACAATCAGGCAACTAATAAACCCCATGGCTATATCCTATTGCATCTTAACCAAAATATATCCGAGGATATGCTTGTAGTCACAGATATTTTCGTCAATGGAATTACAATATATCTCCCAGTGAACACTAAAAAGACCTATTAGTTGCTATCATGACACTGAAGAAACTACATGAAAATAGACATTTGTTTTCAGTTCTAAACACTTCAAAACCTCCACTTAGAAAAGTAATGCTCGAACATGGTATTGACAATGATTTCATTAATCTAATATCTTAACTTTTTTTAAATTTGATCGTGGGTATTGTTAAATTGCCAGAATTATTTAAGCAACAGTAAAAGAAACATCGTTCATTTGTACGTAATTTGGCCTATAAAAAGAAAGGAAATAACTTAAAAAAGACACGTCTTCTTCAAGCGGGTGGTAGCTTTTTCACACTTTTACTGCCAATAATTGCAGGACTTGTAAACAGTTTTCTCTAGATTGCTAAACCCTATAAATTGACCCCTATATAACTCGCTATTTCACCCGTCAAACACTTGATGACAATCTGAGTAAATTCCTCGACAATGAAACTATTGATGATGATAAAAAACTTATTTTAAGTCAAGATACCCTTCGCTGAGTGGGCAAACACTAATGATCAAAGCCTACTGCTGCTGCTGCTGACTTTAAAAGAGAATCATTTCCTCAAGAATCTGCTGCTGCTGGAAAACACTTAAAGAAATAGGAATTGAATTCAATTGTATTGAAATTTGGAGATCTAATGCCCCACTCATATCGTGAACAAAGAAAACGACTCCTAATCTATCTCTTGGAAAGTGATCAAATTCAAGTTGAGAGCAATGGGGAAAGGATTATATTTCAAGGCAAGAGCTAAAATCTACTTGATTTAATGTATGACATGGTTACAAATCGTAAAGGACTATTATCATTTGACACTCATCTATAAAACTTTCTAAATACATTAAACTTCCACAAAAGTCTTATTGGCAATAGGCAAATTCTAAAAAAATTAAATGAACGTTCATCATCATCATCAACATTAAAAGATGAACTTGAAGACGAAGAAGAAGAAGATTTTAAATCAATTTTGTAAAATACTAGCATACCACTGATAGCTAGACAAAAGCGAAGACGTATCAAGTCAACGTCACCACCACCAGTAGCCATTATACAAAGGGGTAGCGGACGTTACACAACGTGTTTATGTTCAAAATGGCTGAAGTTCTGAAAGGTGTTTATGAAAATATTGGCGAGGCGGGGAGTTTAAGTTCCCCCACAACTCTTTCCAAAGTCACGGGTGTTCACACTAAAAGTGTACAAGACTATCTACAAAATGAACCAAGTTACACTCTGCATAGAAATCATAGACTTCGTGCCAATCAATATCGAAAAACTAAAGCCTTTTACCCATTGTATATAATGCAAGCAGATCTCTTGACTCTAGACGAGCTTCAACGAATCTACAATATACCAGACAATCGCGTTTTGCTTGTAATCAGTGTTTTAGTTACTATATTCATTGAATTCCTTTACAATCAAAGAGAGGTATTGAAGTTGCCAGGGTCCTTCAGATTCTTCTCGAAAAGAATCCATATAAGAAAAGTTAAACGGATCTTGGTAGTGAATTTGTTAATTCTCATGTTTCAAAAGTACTAGAGAAATATAGTACACTGCTCTATCATAGTCACAGTCCTATAAAGGCTGCATTGGCCGAACGATTGATAAGAACTATTCGACTTTTAATTTCAAGATATTGTACATTGAAAAATACGCCGGCTTTTATTCATGATCTAGATAAAATCATGTTGATTTATAATCAACGACCTCATCAATCATTGTCCAACTCTACAACAACGGAAGTTCATCATTCGGATCATAATACAATTGACACCTTTCTTAAACAATATTCCAATGAATCAAAAGTCAAGAAGAAGAAAAATAAATTCAATGTTGGTGATACTGTTAGAATTAATAGAACAACTAATGTTTTTGAAAACAAAAATTATTTGTGGTCCACTGAACTTTTTAAAGTGTCAAAAATCCTAGACACAAAACCCATAACTTATCGCCTGCGTGATACCAAAGATGAAGAGAGTCTCGGCGGCTTTTATGACTATGAATTGCAAAAAGTTAAAAATGCTAGTGACATCTATCAAATTGAAAAAAATATTAAAAACGCGTACTCTCAGGGGTAAGAAATAGTTACTTGTTCGATGGCTAGGGAACAACTCTGATTTTAATTCTTGGATTGGTGTTGAAGATATTGACAATTTCCAATGATTTCTATGTAACTTTCATGTCCAACGTTTCCGATCCTCTCTACAATGACTTGAATACGACAAGTGATTTTTGGACAAAACTCTCCCCCGCTGTCAAATTTGACGGTGCGTATGAAGTGGCTCTTGTCGACTGTATTCTCAAAAATAACTATGACAACCTGAGAAAGGATCGTAAATATGAAATAAAAATTAGACCCTATGATTGGCCGCCACCACCAGGTGATCAAGAACAAATTCAAAAAATCAATTGGATGGATTATCCATATATTGAATTACCCTACGAGGAGCTCACCTGCATGAATGATTTATGTTGTACTATCAATAAAAGAATTTCTGCTCGTAAAAAAGGAGCTTTTCATTTCAACTATTCAAAGGAGGAGGGCAAGATCTACATTAGTTCACCTATTGCCAATGAAAAGATTATTCTCAATGATAACTTAAAGGACGTTCTTGTCTTTAAGCTCAATATAATCAATGGTAGAAGTGCTGGAAACACTAATTTCATTTTTGCTGACTACCCACCTGCCTTCTCCACAGACACTTGTATATTTCTCTACGCTTCATTTGTGGAAACATCTCGGGTTAGTAATTCAAATTTTCCCCTCCTACGAGTTCTTGAACGAAAAACGAATCAAGAACATATTCATCACTACAATATAAAGCATCTTCAGTATATTCCTGTAAACACTTCCTATTTGGAACTCTGTCAGTTAAACACTGAGAACTGAATTAGGTGATTCTCTAGCAATTTCAAAAGGCTTAGCAGTGATTACATGTCATTTTCGACCCATTGTCAACGACAGCACAATCACCTAAAAAATGAACAATAGAAGAATTCCATTTGTCTGTCCCGATATCAATTGTTATCTTGATGCTTTGAGTCCACGTCAAATAGGCAATGGATTGGACTGCTACATGGGGCGTACTAAAATGTCTTGCTATGGTCTTGGTAGCTGGTTTTTTATGCTATTTCGTTTTGAATTACTACTTGCCAAGAAAAATATTGTACCTGCTGCATCAAATTTTGCTGCCTCTACACTACAGGACTGGGGTTCGGGCAAGAATTTCAAGGAGAGTGTTAAGGAAAATATTAGATCTTCAGCAAGAGCTGTTGGTGAACATTTAAAATCTAGAAAAAATGGGGAGGGATTGAAAAGGATGCGTTCGCGTCATTCACTCATCAGTCTCCACCCAGGCAGGAAGCAAAGGACATCAATAAGGATTTTGAGGAATAAAACAAGGAAGACCAATAAGCAGCAAAAGAAGAAAAAGAAAAAGATTGTTAGATCAAAGAAGGATTTCTTCTCTTAAGATGACTTATCTCCCCCACAAGGAATAATATCCATCAATCAGTTCCTCATTGAATCTATTCACTGCTGAAAATGTTGATGTCAGTGTCAAGTATGGCTACTATGAACAATTTCACCCTCAACAACCCCTCTCGGAAAATATACACTTTCAAATATTTTCCAATGAAGACTATTTCATTGATTTGCCGTCAACATTTATTGATTTAAATGTTGTGGTGAAGAAAAAGTCAGATAATACAACTCCAAATGCCGGTGATGGTCTCTCTTATAAAAACTGTATTCTACACATCCTATTCAAGCAAAATAATGCATCTATTAATGGAACATTGGTGAGCACTAGCAATAATTTATCCAACTATGCAAGCTACATACAATTTATGATGATGACGCCAAAGGCTTACAAGGAGTTGAGAGGACAATCATTAGGCTATGAATGTCGATCAGGTGTTGATACTAATGGTGAGTTGACTACTGAAGTGACCCGGGAGTATCATCTAGTTGTAAAATTAAATCATGAGATATTCAATATATCCCAATGGCTACCCCCCCAATGTCAAGATTAACATAAAGTTCCAGATGACCCCATCGAAAATTATTTTGAAAAAAATCCTTCCTGCAGCACCCGATGCAAATATTGTTATCACATCGGCAATTCTCCACGTCCGAAAACAACAGGTTATGAGCTCTGTTGCATTGGCAGTTGAAAAGCTAAGAGCCAATGGCAACAACATTAAACTTCTTGTCCCCCGTACGATCACCAATCAACGTCACATTGCCACCGGCTCTCGTAGCTATAGCGATTCATCATTTATCAATGGAGAAATCCCATCAAAATTGGCTTTGGCCTTTGTGAGGAGTGGCATTGCCGTTGGATCCTGGACTGAATCCCCCCACGATTTTAATTTTTTTGGTCTATCTAGCCTCGTGTGCAAAGGGAATGGTAGACCACTGTACACTCTATCATTGGACAAAAAATCCTTTAGAACTGTGTATGAGTTTACCATGCAATCCCTAGATCATTACTCCCAACTATTTGACAATGGAATAACCGATTTAATGTTTTCAAAAAATCATGGGGTTATTGTTTTGGATTTGTCTGGCACGCAAGATATGACCATAGTACGAACAGGGAATGTACGTTTAGAGTGTACACTTGCCAATGCTCTGACTGAGAGTATCACGCTAATATCACTGAGTCAATTTTAAACCTATTGGGAAATCACACCCGACGGCAGTGTTCTACTAGACCTAGCACCATGAACACAAACCAAATAATCAACGTATTTAGTATGGATCCATACATGTCCCAGTACAAGTCCTATTGCATACCTTCGGACTTCATTGAAAAAATTCCAAGTGTTAACAACACCCTAATCATTGTTAATAGCAGTCCATCGACTTTGACGACCGGCCAGTGGCTATGCATCTTTCAAACAGCGAAGAATATTGAATTTTTTGATCCTCTTGGCCTATCGTATAAATTCTATGTTCCATACATCAGCAACTTTATTGAAAGCAGTGGGAAAACCATTATTCAAAATCAACGAAGAATACAGGATTTAGCGACTAAGACATGTGGTTTTCATGCACTACTCTTTCTCATGTTCCGATGTCGTGGCTACACCTACAAGCAGTTTCTCAACATCTAGGTTGACTTACCTCAATTGAATGACTTTGTAGAGGAGAATATACTTACAAGTTTATTTAATATTGATTTTAGTGCACTGAGAATAAAATTTTATAAAGATGTATGTGAAATTGTTTATTAATAAAAAAAAATTATAGATATGATAAAACGACTTTTTTACTCTTTAGATTTAATCCACTACTAAAACGTCTTTGTCGACAAAAACTAGTGCAGGTAGATTATCTGAATTCACCGTGTAATGATCCTGATGTAATGCAATGTCAGGGTCACATTTTCTACAATAGAGTGTGACTTCACTCTTGTCATATCTCTTTGTATAGTTAATGATACTATTCTCATTCATTCTATAGAATTCACATGTTTCAATTAGGCTATTTGAAGCAATTTCACAAACAGTGTCCTCAAGTGTCGAATCATATTCCGTCACAGCAAAATAAAAATCAGTGGGCTTATAATAATAACACCCAGTGTCTTCACAACGATGACGTAGAAACCATATTCTTTTTTTGTTCCAACAGTTGAATCGTTGACCCGGTTCCTCCCCCCAGAACAATCTAAAACCACGATGATACCAATCTCGTACCAGTAAACTAAAATCACGGTTAGGATTCTTTCCAATCATACCGGGATATGTACTCTCCCACTGATTACATTTATCATAATGACAATTGGAGCATAGGTGACCTATAGGATGAAAGTCACACACCTCTTCAAGACAGGAATTACAACCTTTAATTTGTACAGAATATCCTCTATGCAATTTACACGGGTTCAGTGGGTTTATAATCATAACACCCAGTGTCTTCACAACGATGACGTAGAAACGATATTCTTTTGTTGTTCCAACAGTTGAATCGTTGACCCGGTTCCTCCTCCCAGAATAATCTAAGACCACGACGATACCAATCTCGTACCAGTAAACTAAAATCACGGTTAGGATTCTTTCCAATCATACCGGGATATGTACTCTCCCACTGATTACATTTATCATAATGACAATTGGAGCATAGGTGACCTCTAGGATGAGAGTCACACACCTGTTCAAGACAGGAATTACAACCTTTAATTTGTACAGCATATCCTCTATGCAATTTACACGGGTTGCATAATCTACACTTTTCATCATACTCCTCAATCATTGTGCAATTCTCACATGATGACCAGCTGCCCAGTGAGTACATACATAACGGACATGTATGGAACATTTTGTCATGTGTTGACACTCTCACAACCACACTGAAACTGAGCTAGCAACAAAAAAAAATTGTCTGAGAGAGAGAGGAGTAAATCATCCTTGAGCACCCTCTTTCTTATGAAAAAAAAAGTCCTAAATTTCTAGAAACTAATGTTTAAAAGCATATTCACAATATCATTTTGTCGTGTCGTGATCAATATATCAATAAATTGTGTAAATGCATTTGGACCACGATGTAGAAGCTTCATACAATAGTCTAATGATGGAGAATCAGTTTTCATTATATCGACAAGCATTCCTCGAGAAAATATCTTCCTTTGAATAGAGAACTCTAGAAAATCATCGTCTAGAATTAATTGTTTTTCCATAAGAACTAGATTCCTCATTATTCTCTTTTTATCGAATACTTCATTTTTTTTTTTAGTCCTATCTCTCTCATGATCAACTATAGACTGAACATAATTTCTTTTTTTCTACACGAGGAAATATATGCTAGTTTACTATAGAAAGAAAAAAAAATACCATTGATTTGGAAACAGTTTTTATTGATCATAATTACAATAATAATATTCACTGATACATTTTGTTCTCATCAATATATTTCGATAGGACATCTAATTCTGACCGAAGTTTATTTATATGGAGAATATTTACTTTTCCAGGAAAACACTGCTGCTCCTCCTGCTTAAATTTGCTTAATGATATCACGTATCTAGCATGCATAGTGTCCCATTCAAGAAATAGTCTACAGCCAGCAGTTATTTCCACAGCTACATTAGGTACTCGTATATCGTTGCTGCTGTCGGTTCCATCATTAATCTCCAATAATGTAAATGCACCACTCATTTTTTTTCTACACTAATATCCTTGCAAATAAAAAACTATTCTATATGAATATATTCAACTATTCTATTACTAATATGAATTGTAAAGAAAAATATTACTTTTATTAAAATACTAATCACCAATCAAGTTATACTCGTTCCTCTTGGCAAAGGTGTGATGACCTGTAGAAATGTTTATCTATAGGACCGGTAGCATACCATATCTATCAGAAAAACCTGTTTGGTACGGGGGCGCCCCAGAAATGGTACCTAGGACTATACTTATGCGAGGGGGTTTGCTGCCCTTCAGTCACTATCGACTATTCAAAAGGACACTAGTCCTTTCAATTTCCAATCGAATGAGCCCTCTTTGAAGTTTTTACAACAACGCTTTCTATAAGAACCTTATACGCCGCCATGGTATAACTTACAACCCTTACCCTGAGGGCCTGGGGGGTTGTCATCCTCAAAAGACCTCATTTTCCAGAATTTTCAACTACGTTGAAATAATAGGTATCTCAAAATTTTGGATTCGATATGTTTGGGAAAATGGTGGGTGTGAGAGGGGGTTAGTTGCCCTCCAATTACTTTCTACTATTAAAAAGGGCACTAGCCCTTTTTGACTTTTCTTATTTATAATCTGACCTTTATTATTAAAGTTCAAACTTGTCTGAGGCTGGCTATTCAAAATTTCCTGATGTTGTTTACAATCATAAAAATCTATGGTTCTGGCATATTTTTTTTTCATCCTCATTTATACTGATCTCCTGATCCATAATTTTTTTAATTTCTAGAAAAAATTTGTAGTAGCCCAACGCAACTATTAATTATTGGTACTGGCGCGTTAAACGTACACTTTTCTATACTAATGTGAGACAAAACCCGCCAGACTGGTTATTTTCAAGAGACCCCTATTGAGAAATGGAGTGCAAAGAGTAGTTTTCATTGCGTTTACGATATTTAAACTGTTGCTTTTGGGGTTTAAGGGGGGGGGGGGGGTGAAAGGCACCTAGGTTAGATTACGTATTTGATATATGGTATGGTTTACCCCCCCCCCTCCCGCCCCCAACCCCCTAATGTGCAAATATATAGCCCAAATTTGTTTCTAAACTATTATATATTCATCCGATTTTATTTTATTTCATTAGCATTAGCCAAGCTTGACTTTTAAGAAGTATCCGTATAATGCACCAGTAAACAATTATTTTTGTTTCGTCAAACATTATATTACGGTGCGGAAGATCAAAGAGAAATCCCACGACTCCTGAATTAATAATTTCTGTTTTTTATTATAATTTAAGGATTTATCTATTGCTAATAGAAACAGCGCCTTCCAAAGTCTCCACGACAACTCCTTTGAAACGAAGCGCCTTGGTGAAACAATAAATAAATAGTAATGCATAGAACGCACTTCGCTCTTTACTCAGGTACCTCTATTACACTGCCAATGATACCCACGATTGTTTAGGTTGTTATGATACCCATATTTATATATATATGTACATTCTTTATAAGAAAAAGTGAAATTTCACATTTTACAGATAGTGCCTTTAGGTTTTTCATACATGATTAATTTCGTTGCATTTACTCTTTACTTAAAGTTGTTAGTACGAGCTGTTTGACCTTTGGCTCTCTTAAATGTGAGCGAGTGCTACTGATCCCTTGCTCAACTCCCTTTTCTTGCATCCAAGTTTAATATTCGTAAAACAATGCTTCGAGCATGACATTAAGCAAGCATTAAAAAAAAGTTTACATTAATCATTTATATTGAATTCACTACGTGACATTTCAGGAACGAATGCGCCACCGCGCGGCATTACTTCTTCTGCAACTAGGAAGCTCCACTTTTTTTTTTTTTTACACTTTTAAGTCGATAGGCTGTCTTAGAATGTTCAATTATGAAGGACAGCAACTTGGTCCTGTTTGGGAAAAAATCGTTGCTTTTTACCACAAATGGCAGACCGTGGAAAAATCTTTTCTGTCGCTTAAAAACGGCCCACAAACTTTTAGTTTTTTTCAAAAGAGCTCTCTCCTGATTTTCTAGGACGTTAGTTCGATACGATCAACTGTGAAAAAAAACACATTAACACAAATACATTATCTTTCTTCTGGGAAAAAAAAATAAGCAAAGCTCCATATTTTTTTTTTTTTTGACAGGAGCTTGGAACCTCTACAATAAGGTTCTTCGATATACTGAACTTGATGGCATGATTTTCATCAAAATCACTTAAATTCTTTGGGGTGTTTCGCCCTTTTTTGAAAATTAGGCAATTGTTCTCAGGTTTGTAGCTTTTGATGGGCAACTTTGAACTAATTGAACTTTACATATTTGTAATCCGTATAAAAAGCCAATTATTTTTATGTAATCATTGTTGTTCATTTTTTTTATTGCTACGGTTAGTACTAGCCTGAGCCAGTCCTTACTTACAGTTTGTTAAAACGATTTGCTCTATTTTTTTTATTAACAAATGGGTTATTTAAGTAAACAATTTCTTGGACCTCGCTGCCTTTCAATTTATTATCAAATGAAAATTTGCAAAGATTGGGTGAAAGTTTTCGCAGACAGTGAAAAAAAAGGCAGAGGCAATGGCTTTAGCCTTATCATTTGTAAAGAGCCAAGTGCCCACGATATATTTTTTATTCTCCGACTACTTCGCATGGAAGGCACGATCGTGAAAACCTGGAAGGGGGTGGATTCGTTCGATTAGGAAGTGAAAGCTCTATGCTTTTTTAAAGGCACTCCCATGTCAGGGGTGTTAATTCACGAAAATAAAGGGGGGCAAAGTTTTTTGTCATTATTTTAGGAAGCAACAAAAATATATTTTTCAAACTGTTGGGTTAATATTGTTGTTTTTTCAATTTTTTTTTAAATGCAAATGTCAAAAAAGTATTTTTCAAAATCTGAAGGGAGATATATTTCTAGGGTGGTAATTTATCCATCCCCCCAATTGATGCATTTGTCCCGTCATCTTCATTTGCCACCAGACCCTTATGGCCCATATGATACCGAATCAAAGTTTCTAAATGGCCATTTTGTTCAAAATTGTCGAAAGGCTCAACAGGTATGACTTCCGGATGCTATAATCCCCACAGCCATTGGATCAATGACCATAAGCTGTGCAAACTACCAATTGTGTATAGAGAGATTTTTAGATAGGGGTAAGTTTAATTTTAGATATTCTCAGGCTGTTTCTATAGGTAATTCTGCATTATTTTAGAATTACCTGCAAGCAAACATCCCTTTTAGCAAAGAATGAGTTTTACTCAAATGGAAAAGAGCTTTCTAAATGGCAATTTTGTTCAGAATTGTCGAAAGGCTCAACAGGTATGACTTCCGGATGCTACAATCCCCACAGCCATTGGATCAATGACCATAAGCTGTGCAAACTACCAATTGTGTATAGAGAGATTTTTAGATAGGGGTAAGTTTGATTTTAGATATTCTCAGGCTGTTTCTATAGGTAAGTCTGCATTATTGTAGAATTACCTGCAAGCAAACATCCCTTTTCGCAAAAATAAGCTTTATTCAAATGGAAAAGAGCTACTTTACCTCATGATAAAGCAGCTGAGGTTGCATTTAAAATTTAAACCTCCCATTGTTCGTACAGTCCCCCCTCCCAGGTGGTAGTAGGTGGTGAAAAAGCAAGAATAATATCGCCTGAATATGGAAATTCTTTTTCTTCATTATCAGGAAAGGTAAACCACACGGGATAAGCACACTTCCCAAACTCAATTTTCACCCGGACAAAATTTTAGATTTGAGCATTTTCAATCTTAAAAGACTCAGAAGACTCAAATTTTCCACGTTTAAGAGAACTCCATGTTTTTATAGTGTATTTAATTATGTCTTTTAAAGAAAGCATAAAAATAAAACTTTAAATGTGTCAAGGAAGAAAAGCAAGTAGCCTATGTCTCTCCTTTACTCATCTATAGATTCTTCTTATTATAATTATATCCTGGTATGAAGAACCCGAACAATGTTATCCAGGTAGTCATGAACTGATAAGTTTTAATTTGCAAGATATTTTTCTGGAGTCGAATAAATCTCAAAGGTATCATTACCCAACGTTCATCAGTCAAAGTGAATCACTGACCAAGGTCTGAAGAATGTGATTACAACCCATCATTTCACCCGTTATCGTCATAACCGTAAATTGTAGATCGAAACCCATGTAGCGAATACTTGGGCAAAAGTCAGCAGGGACCAAAGAACTAGTCGTAAACCATCCAAAAAGTTAATTTTCTTTATTACTGTGTCTAAATGTCAAAGAAGCTCCTTGTTTGTGATTCGTTAAATTATCATCGCTGCTCCTATGATATCATTGCCAGGCAATATTACGTTGTCACCAAATTTTAAAAAGCAAAATTAAAAAAAAAAATTACTTGGCAAGAATTTGACAAGATATCACATTGAGAAATGAAAGCTACCAAAATCTAAATTTGCACACCATCGATATGTTTCAGTTGTCAAGTACAGATATGTTAACGAAAAATGTGAATGGTTATATTCAGGATTTGAGATTTGGCTCCTTGCTTACTTACAAGAAGAAAACCATGGAAATACCTCTTAAACCCTGCACATTTTCTTCCTATCGTGCCTCCACCCTTTCCCACGAGTTTTGGGGCACACAGCAATACAAAACAATAATAAAACAAATTTTGGTTTTCACAGTCATCTCAATAGCGTTGACCAAGTAATTAGTGATGGGTTTCCCATGCACCAGGTTTTTTCGGCAACTTTGTGTAGGATAAAACAAGTAATCTTAGAAAACGGGGAAGGGGCTTGTTTAATTGGATAATAAAAATTCTAGTTTTCTTGTCGAGGATTGAAAATAATTAAAAGGCTGCTAATCCCAGTATCGTGCCCCTTTTTGTCCTCGGGCACCCCATAGCCCCCCTCCCACTACCTTCCTTGTCTATGACATCGGCAAAAAAATGTTGAGTCGCCATTTCACTCAGATTGACCATAAGGTAAAAAGACAAATTGTTATCAGAAGGCGTAAAAACCGTAAAATTTCACAGAAAGTGGGCTCAGATCATGAAAATGGCCCATTACTCACAAAATTGTAGTAAAAGAAAGTGCGCACGTTAAATCAAAGCAACAAAGTTCAATTTGTACTATTGTTGGTGAAATTTTTAGTGAAGGTTCTATCCTTATAGGGTATAAATAATTTCTGAAGAGTTACCCTTTCACCGTTACTAGGAAAGGGTCGTACAATTTTAGTTTCGTGTTTTTATTTTAAGGTTTGGTTTTTATATTTTTATCAGTTTTATTCTGCACTGAGGACGGTCAAGCGGAGGTCTTGACCGAAATATTTGCATAATTTTTCAATTTTTTCACTGGCTGTTAATTGTCCTCGTTTCCTTTCTTCGCGATTTTTTGTTTATTATAGGGTATACCGAATCAGTCCATTAGTATAGTCCAAGGTACTATTTCTAAGGGTCCTATGTACTAAACAGGTTTTTCTGGTAGTCCTATTCTACAGGGTCATTACACCTTTTGCCAAGAGGAACGAGTATAACTTGATTGGTGATTAGGATTTGAATAAAAGGAATTGTTTTCTTTACAATTCATATTAGTAAGAGAATTGAATTCAGAGAGAATAGTTTTTATTTGCAAGGATATTAGTGGAGAAAAAAAAATGAGTGGTGCATTTACATTATTGGAGATTAATGATGGATTTCGTTTCATGGGTTCATTAATAGAAGGACTATTGTTTTTTGAAAAGGGTAATTACTTCTTTAGTTTACGAGATTTGCGAATTTTTTGCGAAAAGATATTTGCGTAAAGGTATTGCGATGGTTAAGAATGCCTCACGGGTAATTAAAGAATGGGATGCTTGCATCAACAATACAAAGAATATGCTATTATAATTAATAGATTTGACGCAGGAATGGGATGCTATAATTAGAATGATTTTAAGTTGAAAAATTGTGACGTAAAAATAACTCAGTTATTTGCTTGCGTGTATAGGAATTCCCATGTTATTTGCTTGCTTGTATTTTGTGTTAAAATAAGTAGTTTTTATATCTTTTGAAAGAGCTTTAAGGGGTTTGAGAGACTCAGGTGCCTAATTCCGTGTTATTTTTCTTTACTTGATGGTCATTAAAAACGAAATTTTTGTGTTAAATAAGTAGTTTTTGTATCTTTTAAAAGAGCTTTAAGGGGATTGAGAGACTCAGTTGCCTAATTCCGTGTGATTTTTCTTTACTTGATGTTCAGTAAAAACGAAATTTTTGTTTTAAATAATTAGTTTTTGTATATTTTAAAAGAGCTTTAATGGGTTTGAGAGACTCAGTTGCCTAATTCCGTGTGGTTTTCCTTTACTTGGTTGTAATTAAAAACAAAATTTTTATGTTAAATAAGTAGTTTTTGTATCGTTTAAAAGATCTTTACGGGGGTTGAGAGACTCAGTTGCCTAATTCCGTGTGATTTTTCTTTACTTGATGGTAATTAAAAACGAAATTTTTGTGTTAAATAAGTAGTTTTTGTATCTTTTAAAAGAGCTTTACGGGGTTTGAGAGACTCAGTTGCCTAATTCCTTGTGATTTTTCTTTACTTGATGGTCATTAAAAACGAAATTTTTGTGTTAAATAAGTAGTTTTTGTATCTTTTAAAAGAGCTTTACGGGGATTGAGAGACTCAGTTGCCGGATTACATGTGATTTTTCTTTACTTGGTAGTCATTTGTTGTATCTTTTAAAAGAGCTTTACAGGGTTTGAGAGACTCAGTTGCCTAATTCCGTGTGATTTTTCTTTACTTGGTGGTCATTAAAAACGAAATTTTTGTGTTAAATAAGTAGTTTTTGTATCTTTTAAAATAGCTTTACGGGGCTTGAGAGACTCAGTTGCCGAATTCCGTGTGATTTTTCCTTACTTGGTGGTCATTAAAAACTAAATTTTTGTGTTAAATAAGTAGTTTTTGTATCTTTTAATTAAAAGAGCTTTACGGGGATTGAGAGACTCAGTTGCCTAAATCAGTGTGATTTTTCTTAACTTGGTGATCATTAAAAACGAAATTTTTGTGTTAAATAAGTAGTTTTTCTATCTTTTAAAAGAGCTTTACGGGGATTGAGAGACTCAGTTGCCGGATTCCGTGTGGTTTTTCTTTACTTGTTGGTCATTAAAAACGAAATTTTTGTGTTAAATAAGTAGTTTTTGTATCTTTTAAAAGAGCTTTACAGGGTTTGAGAGACTCAGTTGCCTAATTCTGTGTGGTTTTACTTTACTTGGTGGTCATTAAAAACGAAATTTTTGTGTTAAATCAGTAGTTTTTGTATCTTTTAAAAGAGATTTACGTGGATTGAGAGACTCAGTTGCCGGATTCCGTTTACAGGGTTTGAGAGACTCAGTTGCCTAGTTCCGTGTGGTTTTCCTTTACTTGTTGGTCATTAAAAACGAAATTTTTGTGTTAAATCAGTAGTTTTTGTATCTTTTAAAAGAGCTTTAAGGGGTTTGAGAGACTCAGTTGCATGATTCCGTGTGGTTTTTATTTTCTTGGTGGTCATTTGTTGTATCTTTTAAAAGAGCTTTACAGGGTTTGAGAGACTCAGTTGCCTAATTCCGTGTGATTTTTCTTTACTTGATGGTCATTAAAAACGAAATTTTTGTGTTAAATAAGTAGTTTTTGTATCTTTTAAAAGAGCTTTAAGGGGGTTGAGAGACTCAGTTGCCTAATTCCGCGTGATTTTTCTTTACTTGATGGTCATTAAAAACGAAATTTTTTGTGTTAAATCAGTAGTTTTTGTATCTTTTAAAAGAGCTTTACGGGGATTGAGATACTCAGTTGCCGGATTCCATGTGGTTTTTCTTTACTTGGTGGTCATTAAAAACGAAACTTGGTGGTCATTTTTTGTATCTTTTAAAAGAGCTTTACAGGGTTTGAGAGACTCAGTTGCCTGATTCCGTAGAGCTTTACAGGGTTTGAGAGACTCAGTTGCCTAATTCCGTGTGTTTTTTCTTTACTTGATGGTCATTAAAAACGAAATTTTTGTGTTAAATCAGTAGTTTTTGTACCTTTTAAAAGAGTTTTACAGGGTTTGAGAGAATCAGTTGCCTAATTCTGTGTGGTTTTACTTTACTTGGTGGTCATTAAAAACTAAATTTTTTTTTTAACTCAGTAGTTTTTGTATATTTTAAAAGAGACTTACGGGGTTTGAGAGAATCAGTTGCCGGATTCCGGGTGGTTTTCCTTTAGGTGGTGGTCTTTAAAAACTAAATTTTTGTGTTAAATCAGTAGTTTTTTGTATCTTTTAAAAGAGCTTTACCGGGTTTGAGAGACTCAGTTGCCTAATTCCGTGTGGTTTTTCTTTACGTGGTGGTCATTAAAAACGAAATTTTTGTGTTAAATAAGTAGTTTTGTATCTTTTAAAAGAGCTTTACGGGGATTGAGAGACTCAGTTGCCGGATTCCTTGTGGTTTTTCTTTACTTGGTGGTCATTAAAAACGAAATTTTTGTGTTAAATCAGTAGTTTTTGTATCTTTTAAAAGAGCTTTAAGGGGTTTGAGAGACTCAGTTGCCTAATTCCGTGTGATTTTGCTTTACTTGATGGTCATTAAAAACGAAATTTTTGTGTTAAATCAGTAGTTTTTGTATCTTTTAAAAGAGCTTTACGGGGTTTGAGAGACTCAGTTTTACCTTGTCACAGTTACATTTTCTTGCTTTTTCAAAGTTCATTTTGAATTTCTTTCAAATGACCTCCAGAGTTTGAGAGACTCAGTTGCCTAATTCCGTGTGGTTTTCCTTTACTTGGTGGTCATTAAAAACGAAATTTTTGTGTTAAATAAGTAGTTTTTGTATCTTTTAAAAGAGCTTTACGGGGATTGAGAGACTCAGTTTTACCTTGTCACAGTTACATTTTCTTGAAAATGTTACATTTTCTTGAATTTCTTTCGTTGAAATGCAAGAGTTGGAATATTTCAGTAGTGTTTGGTTGTGGTTTACCTTGTCACAGTTACATTTTCTTGATTTTTCAAAGTTCATTTTGAATTTCTTTCGTTGAAATGCAAGAGTTGGAATATTTCAGTAGTGTTTGGTTGTGGTTTACCTTGTCACAGTTACATTTTCTTGATTTTTCAAAGTTCATTTTGAATTTCTTTCGTTGAAATGCAAGAGACATCCAAAAAGTTGGGTTGATCTAGGTTCACTTAGATGGGCGCGCCACTCTAAGTGAACCTAGATCAACCCAAATTTTTGGAGATCTCTCTCACTATGACTCTGTTTGTGTGTCGTGTCTGTGCGTGTCTCGTCTCGATGTGTGTGTGTCATCTCTGTGGGTGTGTTGTCTAAAAAACCAGTCTGGTTGAAAACGTGGAGTTTTCGTACTGCTCACTTTTTTGCAAGGTGTAGGAACCAGCGGGGAATCCCCGCTCGTTTGGAAAGGTGCCAAGGAAAGGCATGTAAATAGCATGTAGTTTAAAACCGTGTTTAATCACGTTTCTTGAATGATTCAAACTGAAGTTTGAAAAATCAAGAAAATGTAACTGTGACAAGGTAAACCACAAGCAAACACTACTGAAATATTCCAACTCTTGCATTTCAACGAAAGAAATTCAAAATGAACTTTGAAAAATCAAGAAAATGTAACTGTGACAAGGTAAACCACAACCAAACACTACTGAAATATTCCAACTCTTGCATTTCAACGAAAGAAATTCAAAATGAACTTTGAAAAATCAAGAAAATGTAACTGTGACAAGGTAAACCATAACCAAACACTACTGAAATATTCCAACTCTTGCATTTCAACGAAAGAAATTCAAAATGAACTTTGAAAAATCAAGAAAATGTAACTGTGACAAGGTAAACCACAACCAAACACTACTGAAATATTCCAACTCTTGCATTTCAACGAAATAAATTCAAAATGAACTTTGAAAAATCAAGAAATTGTAACTGTGACACTGAAATATTCCAACTCTTGCATTTCAGCGAAAGAAATTCAAAAAGAACTTTGAAAAATCAAGAAAATGTAACTGTGACAAGGTAAACCACAACCAAACACTACTGAAATATTCCAACTCTTGCATTTCAACGAAAGAAATTCAAAATGAACTTTGAAAAATCAAGAAAATGTAACTGTGACAAGGTAAACCACAACCAAACACTACTGAAATATTCCAACTCTTGCATTTCAACGAAAGAAATTCAAAATGAACTTTGAAAAATCAAGAAAATGTAACTGTGACAAGGTAAACCACAACCAAACACTACTGAAATATTCCAACTCTTGCATTTCAACGAAAGAAATTCAAAATGAACTTTGAAAAATCAAGAAAATGTAACTGTGACAAGGTAAACCACAACAAAACACTACTGAAATATTCCAATTCTTGCATTTCAACGAAAGAAATTCAAAATGAACTTTGAAAAATCAAGAAAATGTAATTGTGACAAGGTAAACCACAACCAAACACTACTGAAATATTCCAACTCTTGCATTTCAATGAAAAAAATTCAAGATGAACTTTGAAAAATCAAGAAAATGTAACTGTGACAAGGTAAACCACAACCAAACACTACTGAAATATTCCAACTCTTGCATTTCAACGAAAGAAATTCAAGAAAATGTAACATTTTCAAGAAAATGCAACTGTGACAAGGTAAAACTGAGTCTCTCAATCCCCGTAAAGCTCTTTTAAAAGATACAAAAACTACTTATTTAACACAAAAATTTCGTTTTTAATGACCACCAAGTAAAGGAAAACCACACGGAATTAGGCAACTGAGTCTCTCAAACCCTGTAAAGCTCTTTTAAAAGATACAACAAATGATCCCCAAGTAAAGAAAAACCACACGGAATCAGGCAACTGAGTCTCTCAAACCCCTTAAAGCTCTTTTAAAAGATACAAAAACTACTGATTTAACACAAAAAATTTCGTTTTTAATGACCACCAAGTAAAGGAAAACCACAAGGAATTAGGCAACTGAGTCTCTCAAACCCTGTAAAGCTCTTTTAAAAGATACAACAAATTACCACCAAGTAAAGAAAAACCACACGGAATCAGGCAACTGAGTCTCTCAAACCCCTTAAAGATCTTTTAAAATATACAAAAACTACTGATTTAACACAAAAATTTAGTTTTTAATGACCACCAAGTAAAGAAAAACCACATGGAATCCGGGAACTGAGTCTCTCAATCCCCGTAAAGCTCTTTTAAAAGATACAAAAACTACTTATTTAACACAAAAATTTCGTTTTTAATGACCACCAAGTAAAGAAAAACCACACGGAATTAGGCAACTGAGTCTCTCAAACCCTGTAAAGCTCCTTTAAAAGATAAAAAAACTAATTATTTAACACAAAAATTACTTTTTTAATGACCATCAAGTAAAGAAAAACCACACGGAATCAGGCAACTGAGTCTCTCAAACCCCTTAAAGCTATTTTAAAAGATACAAAAACTACTTATTTAACACAAAAATTTAGTTTTTAATGACCACCAAGTAAAGAAAAACCACATAGAATCCGGTAACTGAGTCTCTCAATCCCCGTAAAGCTCTTTTAAAAGATACAAAAACTACTTATTTAACACAAAAATTTCGTTTTTAATGACCACCAAGTAAAGGAAAACCACACGGAATTAGGCAACTGAGTCTCTCAAACCCTGTAAAGCTCTTTTAAAAGATACAAAAACTACTGATTTAACACAAAAATTTCGTTTTTAATGACCATCAAGTAAAGAAAAATCACACGGAATTAGGCAACTGAGTCTCTCAAACCCTGTAAAGCTCTACGGAATCAGGCAACTGAGTCTCTCAAACCCTGTAAAGCTCTTTTAAAAGTTACAACAAATGACCACCAAGTTTCTTTTTTAATGACCACCAAGTAAAGAAAAACCACATGGAATCCGGCAACTGAGTCTCTCAATCCCCGTAAAGCTCTTTTAAAAGATACAAAAACTACTGATTTAACACACAAAAATTTCGTTTTTAATGACCATCAAGTAAAGAAAAATCACGCGGAATTAGGCAACTGAGTCTCTCAAACCCCTCAAAGCTCTTTTAAAAGATACAAAAAATACTTATTTAACACAAAAATGTCGTTTTTAATGACCATCAAGTAAAGAAAAATCACACGGAATTAGGCAACTGAGTCTCTCGAACCCTGTAAAGCTATTTTAAAATATACAACAAATGACCACCAAGTAAAGAAAAACCACAAGGAATCAGGCAACTGAGTCTCTCAATCCCCTTAAAGCTCTTTTAACAGATACAAAAACTACTTAGTTATCACAAAAATTTCGTTTTTAATGACCACCAAGTAAAGGAAAACCAGATGGACTTAGGCAACTGAGTCTCTCAAACCCTGTAAACGGAATCCGGCAACTGAGTCTCTCAATCCCCGTAAAGCTCTTTTAAAAGATACAAAAACTACTGATTTAACACAAAAATTTCGTTTTTAATGACCACCAAGTAAAGGAAAACCACACGTAATTATGAAACTGAGTCTCTCAAACCCGTTAAAGATATTTTAAAATATAAAAAAACTACTGTTAAAACACATATTTTTTTTTTTTATTGACCACAATTTAAATTAAAACCACACGGAATCAGTCAACTGAGTCTCTCAATACCCTTAAAGCTCTTTTAAAAGATACAAAAACTACTTATTTAACACAAAAATTTCGTTTTTAATGACCATCAAGTAAATAAAAATCACACGGAATTAGGCCACTGAGTCTCTCAATTCCCTTAAAGCTCTTTTAAAAGATACAAAAACTACTTATTTAACACAAAAATTTCGTTTTTAATGACCACCAAGTAAAATAAAACCACACGGAATCAGGCAACTGAGTCTCTCAAACCCCTTAAAGCTCTTTTAAAAGATACAAAAACTACTTATTTAACACAAAAATTTCGTTTTTAATGACCACCAAGTGAAGAAAAATCACACGAAATTAGGCAACTGAGTCTCTCAAACCCTGTAAAGCTGTTTTAAAAGATACAACAAATGACTACCAAGTAAAGAAAAATCACATGGAATCCGGCAACTGAGTCTCTCAATCCCCGTAAAGCTTTTTTAAAAGATACAAAAACTACTTACTTAACACAAACATTTCGTTTTTAATGACCATCAAGTAACGAAAAATCACACGGATTTAGGCAACTGAGTCTCTCAATCCCCGTAAAGCTCTTTTAAAAGATACAAAAACTACTTATTTAACACAAAAATTTCGTTTTTAATGACCATCAAATAAAGAAAAATCACACGGAATTAGGCAACTGAGTCTCTCAATCCCCGTATAGGCTCTTTTAAAAGATACAAAAACTACTTATTTAACACAAAAATTTCATTTTTATTTACCACCAAGTAAAGTAAAAACACACGGAATTAGGCAACTGAGTCTCTCAAACCCACTAAAGCTCTTTTAAAATATACAAAACTACTTATTTAAAAAACAAAATTATTTTTTAATTACAATAAATTAAAGTAAAATCAAACGTAATTATTAAACATTGTATAACAATAAAATAATATAAAAAAATTTTTTGTCTAACAATTCTTAATTTAAAACCTATTATATTTATTTATTAACATCAAGTAAATTAAAACCACACGGAATTAGTCAACTGAGTCTCTCAAACCTCTTAAAGCTCTTTTAAAAGATATAAAAACTACTTATTTTAACACAAAATACAAGCAAGCAAATAACATGGGAATTCCTATACACGCAAGCAAATAACTTAGTTATTTTTACGTCACAATTTTTCAACTTAAAATCATTCTAATTATAGCATTCCATTCCTGCGTCAAATCTATTAAGTATAATAGCATATTCTTTGTACTGTTGATGAAAGCATCCCATTCTTTAATTACCCGTGAGGCATTCTTAACCATCGCAATACCTTTACGCAAATATCTTTTCACAAAAAATTCGCAAAACTCGTAAACTAAAGAAGTAATTACCCTTTTCAAAAAACAATAGTCCTTCTATTAATGAACCCATGAAACGAAATCCATCATTAATCTCCAATAATGTAAATGCACCACTCATTTTTTTTTCTCCACTAATATCCTTGCAAATAAAAACTATTCTCTTTGAATTCAATTCTCTTACTAATATGAATTGTAAAGAAAACTATTCCTTTTATTCAAATCCTAATCACCAATCAAGTTATACTCGTTCCTCTTGGCAAAAGGTGTAATGACCTGTAGAATAGGACTATCAGAAAAACCTGTTTGGTACATAGGACCCTTAGAAATAGTACCTTGGACTATACTTTCATTAAAAAGGGATTAATGCTGTTACGAGAATAATACTGCTGCAGTCAAGCTAGGAAGTAAGATCAGTAACAGGTTTGATCCAGGGTTGCCAGATGTAGCATAATTAGGCGGAACGTAGTACAATTAGGAAACAAAAGCATCCAAGCATAACCCTCTCTAAGACAGCATAACCGTATTATAATCTAAGGCAATGCGGAACAACTCATAATAACGTCACATCAAAAATCAGACGAATTCCAGATATATTTTTTTAATTTTTCTAACCTAACTGAATGTAAGCAGTAGAGCTATCTAAGACTATACACTATTGGAATCAATAGTTATTAGACAGGAGTCAAGCTGCTACTTTTACCTTATTCAAAAATGAAACACGTGATGTAGAAATTTTTCGTGTTCCTTCTGAACTTAGTGCTTGTGTAGCCTGTAAGTAGGCTTTGCCAGTGATCAAGAAGAGTAGCAGAGTCATCAAGAGTAGGATAAAAAAATATTGCAATGTAATTCCAAAATACTAGTTACCATGAAGAGCATGTGATTTAAATAAATTATTTCTGATTGAAACATAATTAGTTTGTCATCCACTGGGCAGGTAGGTTGAAGAAGAAAGACTGCCTCATAAAAGCAAAGCAGGGAAAAATAGATGGGCCAATGATTGTCATCGAAGATTTGCAGTCTGAGTGTGAAAAGTTCATTAATTCTCTACGTAGTAACTTCATCCAAGAAAGGTTTCTCAGAGACTGTACTAAGGTCAATCCATCAAATCCGAGTCATTTTTGATCACTAGAACACATCCTTTTAAGAGACAAATGTACGGAGTACCTTGTGACATCAATGCATACTGGTAAGCCCCTGAGGACAGCACTTTCTGAAAAAGATCTTTAGGTTTTTATATAACCGCAGTGACACAGACATTGAAGCAATTCCCCCACGATGACCCTTTTTTGAAGTCCCTTCAGTTTAAAAATCCCAATTTGGCCCTGGGAACTGAAAGAACCATAATACGTCACTAGATATCGTATTGAACCTCTCATGCCAAAACTCACAGATATTAACTCTTAGTGGCGCAAGCTGCCATATGCTTTTAGTGACTCCGAAAAGGAAGATATGAACAAAACGACTCTAGACTAGATGTGGAGAAACATCTTTCACCGACGAAAGAATTTTTCCAGATCTGGCAGAACTCGCTGAGACGGTGCTCTCTTTATCACTTTCGAATGCTGACTCAGAAAGAGTTTTTCTTGGATGAGTGACGCCAAGACAAAAATCGGAATAGGTTGAAGAACGAAAGTATTGAAGCCGTTATATTCATGAAATCGCGACTAAGAACAAAAGATACAGTTTGCTGCAAAGAAGTCCCTACAGACAATATTATAAGGCTCCACAATTCAGAGAACCTCGATTTTGCCCCTCAACCCCCTGGTCAAGAAGACGAATCCGAAAGCAAAGATAAAGTAGGTAAGTGAGTATGAACTGCATTTGTTCTTCTATTTTTAGCGTGTGCGAAGTAGAATTTGAATAATGAAATAAGACTATGTTTTCAGAGGCCTTCAACCGCTTCGAGAAGAAATACAATTTGCAACAAAATGGAATTTTGACAAAAAAAAAAAAAAAAAATTACGAGCCAAGATCCTTTCCCTGGACATTAGAAATATCTTTTTTATTTGTTTTCTATGCTATTTATCCTTTTGTTTTGCCTGATTTACAAATGATTAGCTTGTTTGTGAAACATGGGAGAATTAACCAGGGCGTAGCATAGATCTGTTCAAAAAAACATAATTTCGTGCTCAAAGAAGCATAATCCTTTCCGTCCGATCTGGCGATTCCGGTTTGATCTTGAATTTGAAGTTAAGTAGGATATTGGGTCTTACTCCCGTTTCTATGGATTATTCTGAGGGACTTTGTCCTAAGGAACACAGAAAACAGTGCTTTCACTTTGTTCCTACCAGATTTTCGATCGGTCAGTTTAAAAAGTCTGAAGATTCCAACACCCGACCACAGAAAATCCGACATTTTTTCCGACACCACACTGGTCTAAAATTCAACAAATTTCCGCCTCCAACCGAAAAGACTGACAATAATCTGTCACATAGGAATATTTTTGTTTTTACAAGACAAACTTTTACACTGTATCTCCTACAGCTCCTCCTCCCTCAATGATAACATGTATATCTTTACCATCCCCCCCCCCAAAAAAAAAAAAATTCGCACCTTATTAAGACTCACTTTTATTCTTTTTCACCTCATATAGTTAAAAATTCATATAAAATCTTTTTTTCCTCAAATACAAAACAAGCTTTCATCATTTTTTTTCTCTTCTTAGCTGCACGTTTGCAACTATACTGAACTATCTCGTTGACTTATAAAGTTTTGAGTAGTTTTAAGAGGGAGGCATTGACCTCTAAATCATGGGACGCATGTCTTTTTTTTCATGCCAAACTTGGCCTGCATAATTGAAGTAAGGGTCACACCTTTGAGCGAGTTTCTATGATCTTTTTTAATATATTTTAAGGTTGAAAAGAACCGCTCTACAACGAAGTTCGAAAATGGGAAGGTCAGGAAGTATTGGACAGTGCTGATTATGTTAGAGAACCTCTGAGTATCATTTGATGTTTCTATAAAAGCCACATGACGCCAAAAATCACAGACATCTGCCACATTTGGGAGATCAAAAGGCACTAAACTCCGCCATTCCTCTACTATCTTTCTTCCATCCCACAACGGTGCACTATATCTCTGTTGAATCTTTTGCAGAAGTTCAATTGCGCCTATGTCCAAAGCTTTCGTAGTGTCAAGGATCTCACACAATGTAAACAGTTCGGCCTCAAACGAGTATCGCTGCTTGATTTACTTCACCGTGTCCACATACATGTATAACTTACGAGCACATTCATTGAGACTTTCACTTCATGTTCATCTGCTTTTGTAGTCGCACACATCTTCAGCTGAAAGGTATTCACTTGCTTTGTCAGGGTCGAGATTCAATGGCGAGATTGACCTAATGTAGCTAGTCTTCATGAAATTCATGGTCAGATTGTTAGAAGTATCTCCATCTTTAATTTTATTTTGTGAAACAAAGTTTTTTCACGTCGGGAAAGAGCATTGAAATCTGTATACAGCTCCAGCACATAGAGCTGGAACTCAAGTTGAATCCGAAGCATTGAATTTTTTAGAGCTTGCGATGCCCTGTCATTCGCGTGAGTAGATCCTCAGCTGCTACTCCCTGAATGTAGCTACTAAGCGCATCCCAATTATGCAATATTCGCTCAACGCACATCCGAAGAGACAGCCAAAGTGTCTGACCTGGGGCAGGCACACTAAGAACTGGGTCGTCTGTAAACTTCTGATGAAATTCGAACTCAGAGCGTTATTTGGCAACATGATTATCTAATATGTCACAAAGATCTTTCAATTGCTTTGGCAATTGTTTGCAAGCATAAGAAGTGACTAAATGAATTGAATAACTGCTACACTTGAAACATACCACAGATGGGAATTTGTCTTTGATTCTGCTCGCAACCGATTTATCACACCCAAACATAGTATTACACGTGTCCACGCAGAATCCAACCCAGTTCTCTGTAGGCATATTTTTATCTTGGAGAACATCGCAAATAAGGTTGAAAATAGTTTCCGCTTTCCCATCACAACACTCAACCATGTCAAGGAGGTATACTTGTATTTCAAACTCCTTATTGCAGAACAAAACTACAACAAATTTTCAAAAGTTTCACCTTTCTTAAACTAGTGATAGGTTTCTTTTGTAATCACTAAGAGAACGGTCCGCCCATCTCGCTAGTTTGAAAATCCTTCTCCAGTAAAATGAAGAAAATCTAGAACAATTAAAAATCCAAAAAATATCCATTTTTCACTAAAAACCCGGCAAAATTCCGACGTCAAACACAATTTTTTTTGTCTGATAAGAGGGCCAAAAATCCGACAATGTTGGAAAAATCCGACATAGTGGAAGCACTGACAGCACAGGCTGTGGGAGCACACGGAATCAAATGGGAAGGTAAAACTCTCCTAAGGTAGAAAAAATGTATAAAATGTTAGGAAAATGAATGATTTTTTCAATGTTCTGGGAGTTCAGGATGCATTAACAGGCAAGAAAATCAATATTAAGAAGACCAAGTCGTTTCGGCTAGGAATAACTAAAGGTAAATGGGTAATATTTGGAAATGAGAAGATTGATCAAGTGGATAGATTCACTTAACTGGGTGGTGTCTTGGCTTCAGTGACAGCTGCAACACAGTAAAGAGCGGATCACGGGTGATGGTAAGCGTAATTTTGAAAACACGTTTAAAAAAATCAATTTAGTGAAAAACAATTGTCATCAGCAACTGATTCAGAAATCGTAACTATCATTCGGTTATTCTTAATAGTGGAATCTCATTGCGAAAGCAAATTTACACCAATATGTGATTCCTACCGTGAGCCTGAAATCCTCTGAAAACGGTTGGATCAAAATAAAAAATGCACCATTGGAATCGCCTTGGCTGAAAACCCTTTATAAGACAATTACTGCTCTTACCTTGAGCAACAAGGAAAATCACTTTTGTATAGGAAGCACGGTGTCTGGCGTGCTCTCTCTTTAAAATACCATTCCAGAAGTTTTTCCCGGTATATTCTCCCCCCGGAAAACTCCCCCCAAGAATCTTCGCCCGGAAAATTCATCTCGGAACAATTGCCCCGGGAATATTGTCCCCACATGAAAAATTAAACCGCTTCAATGATTCGACCCTCCCCCCTTCCATAGAACCTAACTTAACGTATCCTGTTGTAGCGATTGAATTGAATGGGATTAAGTTTCAAGGGGATTGGATTAAAGGGGTTGTGTTGAATGAGGATTGACATGCACGGAAGTTGAGTTAAGTCGGTTGAGATGACCGGGATTGAGTCATACGGGAACCTTCGCCGATACTCCTCCATTTTGAACTTTGAATACAAATTTGTCAGAGAAGTGAAAATGGAATTGAAAAATTCGTTGAGACCCATTAAGACACCTAAAATTTCCCTTTCCCCTATTTCTTAAAATTAGACTGTTGTCCATAGTGCTTAGCAATTAATTACTAGGCATTGGGTATTTATTTACTTTTGTTTTTTTAATAATTAAATTAGCAACTTGTTTTGTGACCCATTGCTAGCAATAGGTCTCCTTCTAAATTTTGAATGCAAATTTGTCAAAAGAATGAAACTAGAAAAGAAAAAAATACACGAAAATTATTAATTGAAAAAATATAGTTTTTCTGATGGGAGTGTAGAGTGAAGATAGAACTTGAGCGAAAAAAAATATTATCTCGTAGTTTGTGCAAAATGTATCTGCAATATTGGTTCCAATAACCTGACTCGTAATATTTCCCTAAATTTCCAGAATTCCGAAAAACTTGCGCTTTATTGAAAACACAAAATAGATTCAACAAAACATGATTATGGGCAGAGAAATCCTTAAGTATCCTGCAGAAGATAAAAGACTAATTTAAGACTGTTTTAATTCTCTCGAAACCTCAGGTAGGGACGGTTTTCAGTAAAGCGCTAATTTTCAGAATTTGTAGTGTAGGCTTTTCAGCTTTAAAGTAATCCCTATCCCTTCAGATCTCGATCCCGACATATTTTAAAACTTCTTCAAGATGCAGGTGTTAATTGCGTAATTACGAATTAACTTACGTAACGAACTTCTATATTCATAGACTTTTAATACGTATATTAGGGGATTTGCCCCCTAGTCAATATCTTGCTCTTTACGTTAAAGTTCGAATTTTGTTCCAATTCTTTAAAAATGACCCCTTAATCACAAAGACCGTTAATTAGAATAAATAGCTCTTATGAAAGTACTAATAAATCTTTGGCTTAAAGAGCGAGGTATTGACTAGGGGGTGAACCCAATCATATTCGTAATATGTTCTGTTCGTTTTAGGTTTTGATGTTGCTCCTTACTTTCAGTTGAAAAACTTGTTTTTTTATTTAATTTCTGATATTTTTCTTTAATAATGATGGGAAATCCAGCGCCCCCTTCATAGCAATGTCTCTTTCCCCATAAAAACTTCCTTCATGGAAAGATCCTCCCATATAACCGCCGACCCCCCCCCACCTACCAGAAAAAATCCCTCCGGAAAACGTCTGTATACTTCCCAATAACCAATACAATATGTTAACATTGGGTAAAGTTCATAACTTTCAGCCCTCCCCCTGGGAACTTCGGGGGATTAAGTCATTCTAAAAGACACAGTTATCATATTTTCAACCATGCTGAACAAAATGGCTATCTCAAAATTTTGATCGGGTGACTTTGGGGAAAAAATGCATCGACCACTGAGTCGATACGATCACCCCTGGGAAAAAAACAAACAAAAAACAAGCAAATAAACACGCATCCGTGATCTTTCTTCTGGCAAAAAAATGCAAAGTTCCTAGTTTTTGTAGATAGGTGCTTGAAACCTCTGCAGTAGGGTTCTCCTATACGCTGAATATGATGATGTGATTTTCATTAAGGTTCTATAATTTTTAGGGGGCCTTTCCCCCTTTTTTCTAAAATCAGCTAACTATTCTCAGGCGTGTAACTTTTAATGGGTACGACGAAACTTGATGGAACTTATATATTTGAAATCAGCATTAAAATCTGATTCTTTTTATGTATTTATTGGTATCAAATTTCCGTTTTTTAGAGTTTCGGTCACCATTCAGCCGGGTCGCTCCTTACTTACAGTTCGTTACCACGAACTGTTTGATACAAGCTATGATGGTAAAAGTTAAAGCTAGGCTAGGTTAGATAATGTTAGTTAGGTTAAATTTGGTTATAAATATCAGAATGAGTTAAAAAACTAAGCTAAACCAAACCTAATCTAACCTAATCTGTCATTTTCAAACCTTGCATTAAATCAAAAAGTTGACTAGCAATGCTGACTAAATCCAAGGAGATAAAAATATATTTCGGACATTCACTGGTGAATAACAACAATCACAAATTTCAAACATTCACGGTAATACATACACGTATATTACGAAGCTGGATGATGCTTGTCAGCTTTCCGTGTCGATCGGTTAAGAATAGAAACTAACCTTCAGTTTTCAGACCAATTTTCCAATGACCAATTTTCATTCTAATGATTAATTCTAAGAAAATGCTGTAGATCAAGAAGCAAAATTAATGCAATTATACTTTCTTATGAAAAGTTAGATATTCTTTGCACCAATGGGCCGAAAATTACAATTAGAATAACACGTGATTCTGTAAAAAAAAAATACTAACTACAAATCTTAAATTCTTTCAATATCCTTCAGTTTAATAAAATTTGTGTAAATTTCAAATAAAACAATGTTCCACGGGCAACTTAATTTTTTATCTACAACTTCTCGAAGATGCCAAAGATGTTTTTATCAGGGAAAATTTAAAGAATATGCGAAGTAAAACCTATATTTAATACCCTTCTTGAACAAAAACTCGTGTTGACTTCAACAGTTTTTTCATCTAACCTGGACAAAGGTCTTTCTCAAACAATTGGTGGTAACGAACTGTAAATAAGGAGCGATTCGGCTCAATAGTAACCGAAACTCTATAAACGGAATTTTGATACCAATAGATACATCAAAAGAATCGAATTTTTATACTGATTCAAATATATAAGTTTAATCAAGTTTAGTCCTACCTAAACTTGAAACATCCCCTAAAAGTCATATAACCTTAATGAAAATCACACCATCAGATTCAGTGTATCAGAGAACTCTACTGTAGAGGTTTCAAGCTCCTATTCGCAAAAATGTGGAATTTTGTATTTTTTGCCAGAAGAAAGATGACGGATGCGAGTTTATTTGTTTTTATTTCCCCAGGGGTGATCGTATAGACCCAGTGGTTCTATAATATCGCGGGAAGGCTCATTCAACGGAAACTAAAAGTTCTAGTGCCCTTTTTAAGTGACCAAAAGAAATGGAGGGCAACTAGGCCCCCTCCCACGCTCATTTTTTCCAAAGTCACTCGAAATTTTTTTTTTGAGATAGCCATTTTGTTCCGCATGGACGAAAAATATAATGACTCTTTCTTTGAGAATGACTTAACCCCCCAAAGTCCCCGGGGGAAGGGCTGCAAGTTATGAACTTTGCCCATTGTTCACATATAGTATTGGTTATTGGGAAGTATACAGACATTTTCAGGGAGGATTCTTTGGGTAATGGGCGGGGGTGGATCGGGGTTACGTGGGAGGATTTTTCCATGGAAGAAGTTTTTATTGGGGAAGGGAAAATGCTATGAAGGGGAAACATCAAAACTTAAAACGGAGCAACATCAAAGCTGAAAAAAAACAGAAATTATAAGCCATTTATAACGAGTTTGATAACGAGCCATGGATAACAAGTGAAATACTGGAAGAAAGAAAGCTAAGGATTGAGCTTTATCAAAGATATCTACATGATAAATGTGATGTTTTGTATGAATTGTTCAAAAACAGTGCAACTTAATGAACAAATTACGTCGCAAAGCTATGGCCGAATATTACGATAGAAAGTTTTCAAATAGTAAAGGAAATATGAAAGAAACATGGAAACTGATAAATGAAGTGACCAATGGGAATGCTGAACTTGGAAGTAATGAAGTACAACTTGAAGGGATCGCCCCTGATGATAACTCTAGCATTGCAAATAAGTTTGGTAATTTTTTTTTCCAATATTGGCATTAAAGTGCAAAATAGTGTAAAAAACAGATGTGAACAGGTTCAAGAATACATTATATGTGGTAATAAAGGTGAGAGTTTTGAAGTAGCCTTTGATCCGTGTACAAGTGATGAACTGCTTAAAATAATAAAATCTCTGAAATCAAATTCTGCGGGAGTGGACGGCTTATCTTTTCGAGCGTTTAAGGCAATAATGCATTATATTCTACCGTTTCTGCTTTTTATTATAAACCTGTCACTTGAAAAGGGCATTTTTCTTGATCATCTAAAAGTTTCGAAAGTGATACTACTTCATAAAAGTGGCCCATAAAGGAAATCGAGAATTGGAGACCGATTTCGATCCTTCTATTTTTCCGAAATTATTAGAAAAATCTATTCATAAACGTGTAAATAGTTTCCTACAGGTTAATGGTTTGCTGAGTGAAACCCAATTCGGACTTCGCAAACGGCACTCGACGACGAATGCTTTGCAGCAACTTATGGAATCAATTAACAGTGGTATGGACAGAGGTGAAACACCTTTGTCCATATTTATAGATATTCGCAAAGCATCCGATACAGTTTTTCAAACTCTGCTAAGTGGGATGGAGTCGTTAGGTGTCCACGAAAAGTGTTTAAAGTGGTTTGAAAGTTATCTCACAGGGAGATCCCTCAAAGTATTGTGGAATGATGTGGGCTCAGCAGCATTTCCAGTGTCGTATGGAGTACCATAGTGATCAGTGTTAGATCCGCTGCTTTACCTCATCTATGTTCATCTCATGCACATTTACTTAAAAGATGTATGTCTTATTTCGTTTGCTGATGATACTGTTTTAACTGTATTTGCCTCATCTGTGAAGGACTTGGTGAGAAAAGCGAATCTCGCATTGGAAAGGTTGGAGATTTTCACTTCATTAAGTCTATTGTGTGTAAATGTTCGCAAGAAATTTGTAATGATGTTTTGTAGAGTTGGTACACCACTGGATGTGTCTAGCCAGGTAACTTTGTGTGGTAATCTAGTTCAGCAAGTTGATCATCTCCGCTACCTTGGTTAATTATCATAATTGCCTTCTGCCATGGAAGTGTCACAGTGACGCAATTTCATCAAAAATTGCCCGTGGGATAGGAATACGTCGACGTCTGCAGCGCTTTCTACCTCAAAGAATACTTTTAATTATATATATTAGAGTCTTGATTGAGACTTCGATGTGTTAACACCTTGTTTCTGGATATTAACCTTTTAATAAAGTAAGGTTTCAACCCGTGCGACTCCCTACAGAGATTTATAATCGGCTTATTTTATTTACTTGCTATTGACAGTTTTGCTGCTTGAATTTAAATTCCCTTGGGATTTAGTGACTTAGTAAGTACTGAGATTTAGACAGAACGATTTTATTACCTTAGAGGATTGTACTATTTTTGCATAGCAGCGATACTGATAACATATATTAGGCAATAAGCAGAAGAAGGGAGGGTTCCTGCCGTAAGCACCGTATGTACCTGTCGGTATTTAGTTCCATTAAATTGCGGGGAATTGGTGAGCGGGTCCCGACGCTTCCCTAGTTCCTAGCATTGTGTGATTCGACGGAATTCGGCAGTTTTTGTGTGAAAGTGATGACTGAAAAGCTGGTACTCCACCCAGTTCTGACCTTCTTGAGCAGATCACTCACTGAAGGGGTGAAATTCGATCAGATTGTGAAAAGCGCAGTAAACTCTTTCGAGCATGAAACAATCAAACAAGCCAAATAGATTCTTCACAGTGAGTTGGATATTAAATGCCGGATGGTTACGTATGCTAAAGATGAGAACTTGAGCAACATTGCACTGATATGTGCAAGTCGTTAGTCTTTGCGGCAAAGCAAAATATCCCGATCCCAAAATTTGTGATATTTAGTCCGTGTGAAGTACCTGCTATCGGTGGTATTTCATCTGTTCAAGAAGCATTTGCATCATATTTTGCCAATATTGGAAAAACCACTGCTTTTTCAGTCAGGTCTTCACAGTCACAACCAGATTACAAATCTTATCTTGATCCGCATTGTCTCAAATTGATGGTGTTATATCCTGTTTCTGTTGTTGAAGTATCCAGGATTGTAAATAGCATGAAAGGTTCTTCGTCGTCTGGCCCAGACTGTATTCCAACTATGGTAGTTAAATTCATTCTTTCTTCAATTATTTCTCCATTGACAAAGCTTATAAATCTTTCTTTTGAAAATGGGATTTTGCGCAGTTCTCTTAAGCGATCTAGAGTAATTGTTTTATATAAAGGTGGACCAAGAAGTGATCCAGCCAATTATCGTCCTATATCTTTGCTGTCTGTTTTTAGCAAAATTTTTGAAAAGACCATGCTTTCCCGCATACTTGCTTTTTTAGAGGCTAAAAGATTTGTTCATGATTTTCAGTTTGGCTTCCGAGCTAAACATTCTACGGAGCATGTGTGTGTAACTCTTTTGAATTTTATCCACACCGCGCTTGACTCTGGTTTGATTCCTGCAGCTATATTCTTAGATGTCCGTAAAGCTTTTGACTCTTTAACTCATGAGATTCTGCTGTATAAGCTATCACACAATGGTGTAAGAGGACAGGCTCATGCTTGGTTTGATTCATATTTGTTAGGTACAACTATCTCCGTAGACTCCCTTTCCCGCTTTTAGTTTGAAGTTGAGATTGGTGTTCCTCAAGGCTCTATTCTTGGACCGTTTCTGTTTTTATTTATGTTAATGAACTTATAGCTGCGGTTAAGAATCAAAAACCTACAGTGTGCTGTCGCCTATGTCATCCTGAATCTTTCAATGCTAAAAAAAATCCATTGTTTTCGCAGGATGTGGACACTCTCGTTGCTTTTACTGATGACAGTACCATTGGTACTGTAGTAGGAACTGAGTCTGAAATGCTTCCCAAATTAGTTGACCTTTTTGAGAGAGTCGTTCTTTGGTTTGATGCAAATTGCCTTGCCCTAAAAGTTGCTAAGTCAAGTTTTTTAATTTTTTCCCGTATTTCTCTTGCGTGCCCGGAGTCAACTAATATCCAGCTTTAAAGGGGCTCTCTCAGTAGACCTAAGAAACGATATGTCCGATTTCTCGGTATTCTTCTCGATGAAAACCTTTCATTCAAGCGTCATATTGGACTAATTAATATGAAGATCTCAAGGAGTCTTGGAATTTTGAGGAAGCTAAAACACATTTTTCCTGGATCAGTTTTAAAAATTCTGTTCCATTGCTTAGTTCAGTCCTACGTCTCTTATTGCCCTACAATATGGATGTCAACTTTCCCTTCTTTTTTTGAAACCACTTTCTAAGTTATATGATAAGGCAAGAAGGCTTATACAGGAAACAAAATTGTTCTATATCCAATCCAATTAGCCCATTCCTTGATTTGCAATCTCTCTACATTTTTTCGTTCACGTCTTTCATTTTTCATCAACTTCTTGGTGATGTTCCCAGAGCCCTTTAAACTAGTCCTTCTTTCGTCACTGATAGGTCTTTGCATCATCTTCGCAATTCAAGGAATATTGATATTTTATTTACTCCATCGGTGAGGTCTGATTTTAATCCATTAACTGCTTGTCATATCGCTTGGAATAGCCTACCTGAGTCAGCTCAAGAATGTTACTCGTTTGGTAGTTTCAAAAGACTTTACAAAAAAAATTTAATGTCTTAATTTTTCATGTTTAAATTTATTATTATTTTTATTATTATTATTATTATTTTTTTTGGGGGGGGAGGGGCGGGTGACCCTAGCCTGGGTTTGAAACGTTTGTTGTGAAGGGTATTGTGTTTGTCTAATATTTTTCGTGACTTGGTTTCAAATATATTTTTGGAATTTGGTTTAATCTATTGGATTGTCCTATATCTTTTTTTTTGTTTGGGGGTGGGAGGGGGTCTCATAAAAATCGCTTTTTGTTTGGGTCTTTTAATTATTGTTTTTGTTTCTCTTTTTTTTTTGTTTTGTGTGTGTGTGTGTGTGTGGAGTCTTTGAAATGTTGAAATGCATTATATTGAAAATACTTTTTTTTGTATTTTTTTTTTTTTTAGTATTTATCTTATTTCTGTTTTTCCCCTGTTTTTTTTTCCTGGCCATAGAACCTTACGGGGGGCTCTATATTGATGTGTTTTTGTCATAAATTTATTGGTTGAATAATTTGATTGATTGATTGATCATAGGGTAGTCCACGCGGAATAAATTGATTGCTTGGTAGTCTCCTGTTTAGTTTTTGATTTTTGTATTTTTTTCCCCTTTTTTTTTTCATGTGGATCATTGTGTTTTCTGATTTTTGTTCTTGTTTATTTTTTTTTTGTTTCTTTAGTTATTTTTTTTCTTTTTTTTTCTCTTGTGTTGAGTTTCTTAAAGGTGTGAACGTATGATGTTGAAAATGATTTTGTTTTTTTTTGTATTTGTTTCATTTTTGTTTCTCCCCTGTTTTTTTCCTGGCCATGGAGCCTTACGGGGGAGTTTATATTGAAGTGTATTTTATTAAGTTTATTGATCGAATAAATTGATTGATTGACTGTCTACCTCCGTGGTATAGGAATTCGCATTTAATTGAAAATTTTAAAGTCGCAGACCCTGACGTCGCCGTCGCTAGAGGAATAGCAAAGCATAATAGAAAAATACGCCGAAACCTACACGAATTGGTCCCATCTGCTCATTCAGTGAATCAGTGATTCGTTTTCTTTGTTGGTTCAGTTTGTTATAGTTTGTGTCTTCTTTTTTTTCTTTTTTCTCTTAAGTGTTCCGTCTTGTTGTATTATTTGACGGATTTTTCAATCAAAAAGTAAAATAAATAAATAAATATTATTCCTTGGTTTATCCATATATCTCATGTGTTTGTTTTAGGTCCCTGAAGCTCCTTAATGTAGGTCAGATAAGAGATTACCAAGCTGCAGTATTTGTGTTTCAGTATAAGAATGGTTTAACCCCTGATGTCTGAGTACCTACTGAGTAACACTTCTCAGTAGGGGCTTCCCCCAGGCCACTCAGCGCGTCCCCAGGTGGTGGATAGGGGAACGGCCTGCAGATATGTAGGGTACCTCTTGGGCAGTGAGGCGTGGACCAAGGAGGGACCCAGTCTCTGGGGGTCTTGAAACATACCTGGGGCACCCTCGTCTGGGGGCTTTAAATTCAGATGGAGGAAGAGGATGACCCCTCTAATGTGCACTGGGCAGGGCCCATCGGCGTATGGATACGTCCCGTCAGTCACAAACCTTCCCCCAGCAATGGGTTAAATTGCTGGTGTTGCAGGACGCCAAAAGGGCGCACTATCGGTAATAGATACAGTCGGCCCCTGCTAGGGACAGAGAGGAGTGGCTTACCGCTGTCCAGAAGCCAGCCAAGAAACCCCCCCTTTAATTTTAATGATGAATATGAATAAGAGATCAAATATGAGAACCAGTGCTACCGCGCCCGGGGTAACCGACGATAATGCGTTAAGAGCTATCGCGTCCGGTGCAGCCGACGACTCGACGACCGGGAACGCGCGAATATATCTATGTTGACCAATCCAACCCTGGAGGCTATTGTTTCTTCAAAAATAACTATGTCAATAGGTTCCCTCAACACTAGAACCCTCACTAAACAAGGAAAAATAGACCTACTACTAAGAGAGATAAAACGGTACAGCTGGGACGTTATTGGTCTCACTCAAACCCATTTTCCAGTCACTGGTGAAGAGAAACATGGAGATGTCACCCTTCTACTTTCGGGACGTAATGAAGGGGAAACATCGACAAAGTGTAGGTTTCCTACTGTCTAATAAAGCCAGAAAATCTTTAATCTCCGTAACCCCCCTCACGGAACGGATCATCATGATCCGCCTGAAAGGATCACCCACCAACCTCACAATTATCCAAGTATGCGCTCCGGATTCCAGAAGAGACGACGAAGAGTCTGAATACTTCTATCTCCAACTTCAAAGTCTAGTTGATTCTATCCCTAAAAAGGATATAATCTTTGTAATTGGTGACTTCAACGCCATCGTTGGAAACAAACACACAGGACACCAAGATGTCATGGGGAAATTTGGACATGAAAAAATGAAGAGAAGAGGAGAACACCTTATCGAATTCTGCAGAGACAGCGATTTAGTCATTACAAACACACTGTTCAAGCACAAACCTCACCGTAAGACATCCTGGACCTCACCGGATGGAAAAGCTAAAAACTTAATAGACTACATTCTCGTGTCTAGCCGTTGGAAAACGTCCGTCCTAAACACGGTTACGCTAGCTGGTGGCGACTTTGACAGCGACCACTCGCTTGTCATGTCTAGGTTCAAAACAAGACTTAAAACAGCATCAAAGTTGTCTAAGAAAACCCCCAAATTTCGAGTAGATCTACTGAAAGACGAGAACACACGTATGACCTATATCACCATTCTATCCGAAAAAATTTCGGAGCTCACGTCGGGCTCTTCACCTATCCTGTCTAAGGAAGATATCGACAACCTGGCGACTAGCAGCACAAATATCATATATGATGTTGCTCATTCCACACTGGGTACCCAAAAAAATAATCAGAAATCTTTAATAACAGACGAGATCATCTCCCTCTGCGATGAAAAGCGCCAACTCACGAACAAGCAAGATAAAGAAAGTAGGGACCGATACAAGCAACTCAAACGAGCTGTAGAGAAAACCATCAGACGTGCTCATCGTGCATTTATTAAAGAAACGTGTGATCAATGTGAATTGGCATACAAGAAAGGAGACCCCCACTACATGTATAGATCAGGTCAGGACTTGACCAAAAAGAAGGACATCAAAATATTTTCCCTTCTTGACAAACATGGAAACCAAATATAATCCACAGACGGAATCCGCTCTTGATGGAAAATCCATTTTAAAATCAAACTGAATTTGTCCATCCACCCAGACCCAACAATTCTCGACACTTTCCCCATAAACTCTACAGACCCAAGTCCTCCCCCTTTTGACTCTGAAATAGAAGAAGCTATCAGAGACTTGAGAACAAACAAAGCTGCCGGCCCCGATGGAATCCAGCCCGAACTACTAAAAGTAAACTGCAAAGCACTTCTTAACCTTTACCACAAAATTGCCACAGCTGCTTGGGAAAAATGTCATTTCCCCTCACTCTGGTGCGAAGCCACTATAGTCCCTCTGCATAAGAAAGGCTCTAAAGCTGTCTGCGACAACTACCGCCCAATAAGTCTTACCAGCAACGCAGCAAAAATCCTCACAAGAGTCATGCTCGGGCGTATACGAGCCATTTCCTAAATGGCCATTCCGGAATACCAAGCCGGCTTCCGACCTAAAAGATCAACAATTGATCAGATATTCACTATTCGGCAGATCATGGAAAAGTATAGAGAACTTGGCCGCAGCATCTACCACCTTTTCATAGACTTTAAACAAGATTTCGATCTGATATGGAGAGAAGGTCTATGGCACATCCTTCTTCACTTTGGCATCCCGTCCAACCTGATCTCGCTGATCAAAGACATGTATAAGAAGTTCATAAGCCGCGTCATGACTGGAGAAGGACTTACCGAGAGCTTCAAAACCTCTACCGGAGTGCTTCAAGGTTGCCTAATTTCACCGGAGCTGTTCAATCTCTTCCTATATGCAGCCCTTTCACTTACAGACAACCCACCCGGCACCCTTGTCAAGGAGTGGTGATAGACAAACTAGCATATGCTGATGACATAGACCTAATAGCCGAATCCTCTCAAGATCTACAATCCCAGGCTAACAGCGTTCACTCGTCTACCAACCTCTTTGAGATGACCATCAACACCTCAAAAACGAAAGCCATGCGCTGCTCACGCAAGCTCGATTCACAGGTAAATCTCAGCCTTCAGCTTGGTGGAGATACCAATGAGTGGGTGGAAGAATTCACCTACCTTGGGAGCTTAATTACTTCTGATAACAACCAACTAAAAGACATCAAGAGACGCCTGACACTTGCGAACTCCAGTTTTAAAGCTCTGATGCCCATCTGGAGGAATAAGAACTTAACAACAATTCTCAAAACGAGACTCTTCTACTCCCTCACTATTTCGATTGCCATCTATGCTTGTGAATCCTGGACGCTTAAAACAGACGATCAATGTCGCCTAGCTGCCTTTGAAACCAAATCCCTACGACGCATCGCTGGTATCACCTACCACGACCGAATCTCCAACTCCAAGCGTCTCATAATCTGAAAGTCAAATTTGCAATACTGGACAAAATATAACTACAACAACTCAAATGGCTTGGACATACCCAACGCATGGCTAGCACTCGTCTCCCGAAGATAACCTTCGATGCACGAGTACACGTTCTCGCCCCAGAGGTCGCCCTCCGAAGAGATGGAAAGGAAACTTCTCACCCTACAACCTGCCACAACTCCTCCGCCTGGCCGACAACATAAGAACCTACAGGAGGTATATCAATGAACTGGTCCCAAAACGACCTTCAAGGACGGATGGGACATAAGTCAAGTCAAGTCGAGTTTTTAAGAATTTTTACCAATTAATAGTGACCTGCATAATTATGGAACAAGGCAAAGTGATAATAGGGCTGTTGATTTGCGTCGTGGTACCAGGTCTTCATTTCCAAAGAAACACCTGGGTCCATCAGTATGGAATGAGCTACAATTAAGCATTGGAGCGGCCGAACATGTACCTCAATTTACAAAGAATTTATAAGATTATTTTTTGGGGGGAATTTGTTAAATTATTTTATGGCTGCTAGGTTGGGTAGGGGAGGAAGAGGAGCTGGAGAGGTAAGGGTGGGCTGGGAAAGTAAGGGTGGGTAGGGGCTATGGTAAGGTTGGAAAGGTAGGGGGAGGGGAGAGGGAGTTGAGTATTATGAGTGGTGGAGATTGGATTTGTTATTATTTTTTTCTTTTATATTATATTTATCTATTATTATTTTTAATTCAGTTATTTATTTATTTATCTATATATTTTTTCATATATATAGGTTATAGTTTATCTATTTTTGGTTTATTTATAATAGTTTTAATTAAATAGCTGAGGTTTATATATACAATTGAGTTAATAGGTAAGTAGTTACGTGGACTTTCGCGCGGTCGCAAACCTTCATAGGTTTTCCCCAGCGTGAAAGAGTTGTTTAATTTATTTATATGTTTGTGAATGTGGATTAATAAACTTATTAAACTTAGCTAAACTTATGAAACTTATTACGTAAATGATTGGTTTCGCCTCCTAGTCAATACCTTGCTCTTTACGCTAAATTTTTTAGTACTTTCATAAGAGCTATTTATTTTAATTAATGGCCTTTGTGATTAAGGGTCATTTTTAAAGAATTGGAATAAAATTCAAACTTTAGCGTAAAGAGCGAGGTATTGGCTTGGGGGCGAACCCCCTAATATACATATTAATAATATATGAATATAGAAGTTCGTTACGTAAGTTAATTCGTAAGTTACGTATATTTATTACTAATAAGATCGTTCGTAAATAAAATTAAACAACTTTCGAGAAAGCCATTTAACCAAAAAAAAAGAAAAATTAATATGCTACTAATTCGTGAAAGTCTCAGCTATTTCACATTTTATTCTAGCATTGTAAAAGAGAAAACGTTTAAAATGTATATTGCTGTTTTGTGGGGAACTTGACCTGCATCAAAACCCATTAAGTGCGTGCAGGTTTTCAAAAGAGCGCATCAACAATATGTCAATAACGATTCAGAGTATTAAATTGAAACTTTAAGGGGATATTGACGGGGAAAGGGGAATGTATTAATCAAAAGGTCCTATGTGGATGATACTACTATAACTACCGCTACTACGACTACTAAAGATAAGGTTATAAGGGTGAAACTTCCAGGGAAGGCTGAGGTGGATTTTGAAATCTAAGAATATTAAGGTAAAACTGTCAGGGAATGTTTAGAAGGATGTTGAACTAATGTAAAACGCACTGTGCGCATTCAAGTTGTAAAAAGGCATTTCAGCAATACTTCAGGAACGACCTAGAGTCTTAGCTGAAACCTTAATAGCGCGTGGAGGAGTATGTTGACGCAACCAAAAGGCACTACTACTACTACTACTACTGCTACTGTTCCGACTACTACTGCTACTTCTACTACTATTACTTCTACTATTACTACTACTACTATTACCACTCCTAATATGACTGCGACTACTGCTACTATCATGCGTAAGGTTATTAAGTTGCACCTTTCGGGTAATGTTGAGGGATTTTGAGCTGAATCAAAACACAACAAGAGCGTTCAGGTTGTCAAATAGGTGTAACAATAATGCATCAGAAACGGTTTAGTTAGATCATTAAATTGAATCTTTCAGGGCATGTTAGGGTGATACGGAACTAACCGAAAGGCACTATGTGCATACTGTTACTTCTACTACTACTGCTGCTACTACTACTACTACTACTACTACTACTACTACTACTACTGCTACTACTACCACAACTTTTGGTACTAATACCACGATCATTACTATAACTGCTTCTAGTACTAACACTATTATTACTGCTACTACTACTACTACTTATGCTGCAAAAGACACCGTCAAATCCAGAATAGTCCACAACGCTGTGCCGCGTAAGCATAACGCTAACGATTGTGTCATTTAGTATCGGCGGCGGCGCGCCGCCAGGCGCGCCGAAATTTTTTTGGCGGTGCGCCGCCGCTTTATATAAATTGAATTTAAGAAACAAGATACACACAACTCAGAGCGTTCAAGCTCAACTTGATCTTAGTAAGCATTTTTGAATGGTTGGCTAAAAACCTACAAGAACAATATGACAAAACAAGATTTTTTTGGGCCGTGCGGAAAGTGTTTATGTTCACCGTCGATCAGACCAAGTAGAATTCTCATTTTTAGCCACTAGGCCCAGGGAAACCTACGTTGTGTTTATGTTTAACATCGCATTGTTCCTATAAAATCCCGTGTTTAGTCATTTCCTTCTTGTTAATGATTTGCGCTAATGTGTGTATAACTTTCAAATTTTGAAGTTCAAACATCTCCTGTTCATCAAATACATAATAAAAGGAATTGAAAAAAAAAAACAACAAATAACAACATCGAAAAAACAATGCATATAAATCAGATACCATGGCTTAACAACACCAACAATTTTAAATCAGCGGTTATATCACTTCAGTTACAATTGATGTAGCAAAAGTCAGTTTGTTCACTCTGCCTGGAGCCATTGATCTTTTTGCAGTCACTATCAATCCTGTCGTGCTAAAATGCCGTTTAGCTGGGGCACATGTGGCCGGTACAGCCAGAACTTGACGAGCGTAAACTGCCACTCGCGGGATCTGATACTAGTATTGGACCTTGGGGTCCCACAGAATGCCGCAAATGGGCTTCATGTTTGTATCTGCTGAAATAAGTTGTTTTATAAGGGAGAACAAACCTGCACCTTCATTATAGGGCTCCTGCTCACTACACTACAGGAGGAACTAAACTGCACCTTTACCCTCTTTTCTTATCAACACGGAATAAACCTCCGAAATTCTTTTCTAAAAGAAGTTGTCTATATAGGACGTTTTCAGTCCAAGTTTAAGGCTACTTAAACTTCAATGTGCTCTGCTAACTGTGCAAAAAATGTAATTCATTTCTATAGATATATTTCTATACTAGCTCTAGATAATCTACCAAGCGGGAAACTACCGCAAATCAGCATCGATAAATAAATGAAACCCAAAACGAACAAAAATAACAATAAACAACTGAGTCAAACTCAAAACGAGCAGAAATTAACATGAGTAGGGCTCAAAACCCCTATGCCTTCCCAAGGCCAGAACATAATTTTCACTTTAATGAAAAAATATAAATGTTTTTACTTTTATAACTTTAATAAATCAAAAAATATTAACATTCTGATTACTAAATATCAGTATATGTATATTAAACTGACAATGCATATTCATTTGTATTTTTGTCAGTAAAGTACAAATTATGTTCTGGCCTTGGGAAGGCATTGGGGTTTTGCGCACAACTTAAGTTAAGTTCTGCTCGTTTTTGAGTTTGACTCGGTTATTTATTGTAATTTCTGTTCGTTTTGGGTTTCATTTATTTATCGATGCTGATTTGTGGTAGTTTCACGCTTGGTAGATTATTTGACTTTACTTTTGCTCATTTTTGATTTAATGGAGTTCTTTACTTTTCTTTAAAAAAACTTATTTTTTGGAAACAGTTTTTTTAATTAATTTCTGTTCTTTTTATATTGACATAGTCTTCAGGGAAAAAGAAAATCATACTTTAAATATTTTCGTTTTTTTAAGAATTTATAGTTTGGCCTGCTATTTGTATGCTGGAAAACAATTTTCAGCAAAATTTAACAACATATAAGTAGAGAGGGGGGTCCGACTCGTGACCCCACCACGTGGTTTATGGTTTTCTCACTGAGAATGAAAAAACAGGAATTTTCTCAGAAGAAAAAACATGAAATTTGTCACATTTATGTCTGTTTTCAAGGATGGTTATGTGTGTTGGACAATTTATTTGATGTTTTTCATGGTTGTCAACATCAAATTATGGATATTTTATGGTTTTTGTCAGTGAGAATTTGAAAAACAGGAACTTTCTCACATTTATGTATGTTTTCATGGATGGTTATGTGTGTTGTTCGATTTATTTGATGTTTTTCATGTCTGTTATATGGATGATTTATGTCTGTTCGTTGTCAGTGAGAATGGACATGCTCGATGCGAATGTTATGAGATTGTTTGGATAACCTAACCTGAGAACTTGATTTACATAATCGCTAGGGGAAATTATTGGTTTACGAAGGGGAAATTAAGAAACAAACATGTTGTTTGGCTAGCCTAACCTGAGAAATTGATTTACATAATCGCTAGGGGAAATTATTGATTCACGAAGAGGGAATTAAGAAACAAACATGGCTTCATTGTTGTTTGACTAGCCTAACCTGAGAAATTGATTTACATAATCGCTAGGGGGAATTATTGATTCACGAAGGGGGAATTATGAAACATTATGGCTTCATTAATCTTAGGTCTGAGGGATAAACGTTCTTTAGGTCAGAGAGAAAGATTAATATTCTATTTTTAAATAGGGCTTCATTGATCTTTAGTGTCAGGAATTATAAATGACATCACTTGTTATCTTGGAATTATGCGGGAGTCTAAAGAGATAGAAATTCTATTTTTAAATACAGATTCATTGATTTACATAATCGGTGGGGAAATTATTGATTCACGAAGGGGGAATTAAGAAACATTATGGCTTCTTTAATCTTAGGTCTGAGGGATAAACGTTCTTTAGGTCAGAGATAAAAATTAATATTCTATTTTTAAATAGGGCTTCATTGATCGTTAGTGTCAGGAATTATAAATGACATCACTTGTTATCTTGGAATTATGTGGGAGTCTAAAGAGATAGAAATTCTATTTTTAAATACGGCTTCACGGAGCTTTAAGTCGGAGAGATAAATTGATATTCTAACGAAACCTTAATAGTTTACCTAGGAAAATTTATGAGATGAAGAGATTAACGTAGGAAAGGGTTTCCTAGAAATTTGAAATGTGAAAGCACAGATATGCCAAAAAACAAAAGGAACACACAGAAATTACGTTTAGGGATCATTTGGGCGAAACGGTTTTAGACAGCTTATGGAATTATTTCGGCGAAACCGTTAGAGACGATGATTTAAAAGATGATTTAAAAGAAGATTTTAGAAGAGGTTTTGAGTGTGGTCGTTATAATACACAAGTTCCATTTTAACAGTGTTGTGAGGTCCCCTACCCCAACCCCAAAGGGCCCCGATCGCCCTACCCCGATCCAAAGGGTTCCAATCCCCATACCCCAATCCAGAAGGAACCCCCCGGTCCCCAAAGGTTCCCAGGACTCCCACCCGGCCCCCCAAACCCCCAAAGTCCCTCCCCGGGCCCCCAAAGGCATATCAAGCTCCCAAAAGACCACCGGTGTCCCAAAGGTCCTCACCCAGTCCCCAAATGTCCCCCAGGCTCTCAACTAGCCCCCCAGGACCCCCAAAGGCCCTCCACCGGTCCCCAAAGGTCCCCCAGGCTCCCAAAGGGCCCCCCTCCCCTCACTCTCCCTCCCTCTCCTCCCCCCTCCTCACCTGTGGTGTGTTGTCTGAAACCTATGATTTGGGATGTGTGGGTTGCTACTTTTGACTTTTATGAGCTGGATTTCTTTGCCTTTCATAGGTGTTTGTTGTCTGAAACCTATGATTTGGGATGACTAGTTTGCTATTTTTGAATTTTCTGAGCTAGATTTCTTATCCTTTCATAGGTGTGTGATTTCAGAAAATTATGATTTGGGAGGTGTAGTTTGCTTTTTGGACTTTTCAGAGCTAGGATTCTTAGTCATTCATAAGTGTTTGTTGTCTTACACCTATAGTTTGGGATGACTAGTTTGCTATTTTTGACTTTTCTGAGCTAGGTTTCTTAGTATTTCATAGGTGATTGTTGTCTGAAACCTAGGATTAGGGATATGTCCAGTTCTCTATCCGGGCGTTTTAAGTAGGATTTCTTGGCCTTTCATTGGTGTGTGCCGTCTGAAACCTGTGATTCAGGATGTATGGGTTGCTGTTTTTTTACTTTTCAGAGCTAGATTTCTTAGCCTTTCATAGGTGTTTGTTGTCTGAAACCTATATTTTGGGATGACTAGTTTGCTATTTCCGGCTTTTATTAGCTAGGTTTCTTAGCCGTTCATAGGTGAGTGTTGTCTGAAACCTATGATTTGGGAATATGTAAATTACTATTTCGGGCTTTTCTGAATTGGATTTCATAGTCTTTCATAGGTATGTGTTGTCTGAAACCTATGATTTGGGCTGTGTGGGTTGCTATTTTTTTACTTTTCCGAGCTGGATTTCTTAGCCGTTCATAGGTGAGTGTTGTCTGAAACTTATGATTTGGGATGGTTAATTTGCTATTTCCGGCTTTTATTAGCTAGGTTTCACAGCCTTTCATAGGTGTGTGTTGTCATAAAATTATGACTTGGGATATGCAGTATGCTATTTGGACTTTTCAGAGCTAGGATTCATAGTCCATCATAGGTGTTTTCTGTCTGAAACCAATAGTTTGGGATGAGTAGTTTGCTATTTCAGGCTTTTCGGAGCTAGATGTCTTAGCCTTTCATTGGTGTATGCTTTCAGAAAATTATGATTTGGGAATATGTAAATTACTATTTCGGACCTTTCTGAGTTGGACACTTCTAAATTTTTCCGTAGAAGATAGGAAAAGTTATACTATGATTATGATTATTTTCCATGAAGATAAAAAGTTTCACTTTAATTCTAAATTTTCTTACATTCAATTCCGACCTTTCTCAAAGAGATGAAAAAAAATAAAGTTCTGTTCCAAATATTTTCCCGGAAGAACAAAAGTTCAACTTCGATTCTGAATTTTCTCAATGAAAATGAAATAAGTTATTGATCAAATCTATTTTCCCAAAATAATATAAAAATTTCCACTTCAGTTCAGCTTTTTTCTCAAAGAGATGAAGAAATTCAAAGTTCTGTTCCAAATTTTTCATAGAAGATAGGAAAAGTTATACTTTGAACGTGAATATTCGAGTTCTATTCTGAATTTTACCAAAGAACACATTTCAATTCTAATTTCCCCAATAAAAAATTTAAAGTTCAATTCTAAATTTTCGGTGGAAGATAGAAAAAGTAATACCATACGTGTGAATATTTTCTCGGAAGATAGAAAGTTCTAGTTCAATTTAAAATTTTCTCAACGAAGTGAAGAAGAATTCAAGTTCTCTTCTGAATTTTACCAAAGAACACAATTCAATTCTAATTTCACAGAGAAAATAAAATCTTCCACTTCAGTTCCTTATTTCACAAAGACATAAAGAAATTCAAAGTTCAATTCTAAATTTTTCGGTGGAAGATAGAAAAAGTAATACCATACTTGTGAAATAGTTTCATGGAAGATAAAAAGTTCTAGCTCAATTTAAAATTTTCTCAACGAAGTGAAGGAAAGTTCAAGTTCTCTTCTGAATTTTCTCAATAAAAAAGAAATTAGTCATTGATCATTTCTATTTTTCCAAATAATATAAAAATGTTCCACTTTAGTTCAGATCTGACTCGAAGAGATGAAAAATTTAAAATACTGTTCCAAATTTTTCACTGAAGATAAGAAAGTGCAAGTTCTCTTCGGAATTTTACCAAAGAACACAATTCAATTCTAATTTCTCCAGAGAAAATAAAAATCTTCCACTTCAGTTGTTTATTTCACAAAGACATAAAGTAATTTTAAGTTCAATTCTAAATTTTTTAGTGGAAGATAGAAAAGTAATACCATACTTGTGAATATTTTCCCGGAAGATAAAAATTTCTAGTTCAATTTAAAATTTTCTCAAACAAGTGAAGAAAAGTTCAAGTTCTCTTCTGAACATTACCAAAGAACACACTTCAATTCTAATTTCTCCAGAGAAAACAACAATCTTCCACTTCAGCTCTTTATTTCACAAAGACATAAAGAAATTTGAAGTTCAATTCTAATTTTTCGGTGGAAGATAGAAAACGTAATATCATACTTGTGAATATTTTCACGGAAGATAAAAAGTAATAGTTGAATTTCAAATTTTCTCAACGAAGTTAAGAAAAGTTCAAGTTCTCTACTGTATTTGACCAAAGAACACAATTTAATTATAATTTCTCCAGAGAAAAAAAAAATCTTCCACTTCACTTCTTTATTTCAAAAAGACATAAGGAAATTTAAAGTTAGATTCTAAATTTTTAGGTGGAAGATAGAAAAATTAATAACATACTTGTGATTATTTTCACGGAAGATAAAAAGTTCTAGTTCAATTTTAAATTTTCTCAATGAAGTGAAGAAAAATTCAAGTTCTCTACTGAATTTTACCAAAGAAGACAATTCAATTCTAATTTCTACAGAGAAAATAAAAATCTTCCACTTCAGTTCTTTATTTCGCAAAAGACATAAAGAAATTTAAAGTTCAATTCTAAATTTTTTCGGTTCAAGATAGAAAAAGTAAAAACATGCTTGTGAGTATTTTCCCGGAAGATCAAAATTTCTAGTTCAATTTAAAATTTTCTCAACGAAGTGAAGAAAACTTCAAGTTCTCTTCTGAACTTTACCAAAGAACACACTTCAATTCTAATTTATCCAGAGAAAATAAAAATCTTCCACTTCAGTTTTAAGTTCCCCAAAGAAATAAAGAAATTTAAAGTTCCATTCTAAATTTTTAGATGGAAGATAGAAAAAGTAATGCTATGACTGCGATTGTTTTCCATGAAGATCAAAAGTTTCACTTTATTTATAATTTTTCTTAAATTCAGTTCTGATTTTTCTCAAAGAGATGAAAAATTTAAAGTTCTGTTCCAAATTTTTCATAGAAGATAGAAAAAGTTATACATTGATTGTGAATATTCAACATGAAGATAAGGAACTCCACTTTAATTCTGAGTTTTCTAGAAGAAGTGAAAATTGTTAAAGTTCTCTTCTTAATTTACTTAAAAAAGAGAAAAAAATTAACTGAAGTCAGAATTTTGCAAATGAGAATGAAAAAAACCTTCCACTTCAGTTCTTAATTTCGCAAAGAAATAAAAAATTAAAAGTTCAGTTCTAAATTTTTCTATAGAAGATAGGAAAACTTATACTATGATTGTAATTATTTTCCACTGAAGATAAAAAGTTTCACTTTAATTCTAATTTTCTTAAGTTCACTACCGATTTTTTGCAAAGAGATGAAAAATTTAAAGTTCTGTTCCAAATTTTTCATAGAAGATAGAAAAAGTTATACATTGATTTGAATATTTGACATAAAGACAAGGAGCATCACTTTAATTCTGAGTTTTCTCGAAGAAGTGCAAAATGTTCAAGTTCACTTCTGAATTTTCTTAAAGAAGTGAAAAAAGTTAGCTCAATTCTGAATTTTACCAATGAAAATAAAAAAAGCTTCCACTTCAGTTCTTAATTCCTCAAAGACATAAAAAATTTAAAGTTCTCTTCTAATTTTCCCAAGAAAATAAAAAGGCTCCACTTCAGTTCTGGTTTTTTCTCAAAGAGATGAAAAATTTAAAGTTCTTTTCTAATTTTAAATTAAATTTTAGCTCCTTTGTCTTATGGATTTACCCATCAAATTTTTAACTTAGAAAATGAGTGACTCGTTCTATTATTAAAGACAATCGTTCAAACTCATTCATCTAACCTTCAAAACAATAGGTTAGGTTAGGTATAAATAAATATTAATAAATAAATAGAAACATTTCTACATGTTTAAGTTAGCTTAGGTTAGGTTAACTTATCATGAGTGCTCATGATAAGTTAACCTACCCTTTTCCGGCGAGTCTGGTTAGGTTAGGTTAGACCAGATTAAGTTAGGTTAGATTATTTTAGGTTAGGTTAGGTTAGCCTACGTACGCTTCACTTAGGTTAGCTTAGGTTAGGTGAGAGACATGCGAAAATTTAGGTGTTTGATTTGGTTTGTTTAGATTAATTTAGGTTAGTTTAAGTTTGGTTCGGCTAGTTTCGCCTCCTTACGCGCGCGACCGTAGGCTAACCTCGCCTAACCTAACTTAACCTAACCTAATCTAACCTAACCTAACCTAATCATACACCTAACTTTTTGCATGTCTCTCACCTAACCTAAGCTAACCTAAGTGAAGCGTACGTGGGCTAACCTAACCTAACCTAATCTAACCTAACTTAATATAGTCTAACCTAACCTAACCATACTCGCCGGAAAAGGTTAGGTTAACTTATCATGAGCACTCATGATAAGTTAACCTACCCTAACCTAACTTAAACATGTAGAAATGTTTCTATTTATTTATTAATATTTATTTATACCTAACCTAACCTATTGTTTTGAAGGTTAGATGAACGAGTTTGAACGATTGTCTTTAATAATAGAACGAGTCACTCATTTTCGAATTTAAAAATTTGATGGGTAAATCCATAAGACAAAGGAGCTAAAATTTAATTTAAAATTAGAAAAGAACTTTAAATTTTTCATCTCTTTGAGAAAAAACCAGAACTGAAGTGGAGCCTTTTTATTTTCTTGGAAAAATTAGAAGAGAACTTTGAATTTTCTATGTCTTTGAGGAATTAAGAACTGAAGTGGAAGCTTTTTCATTTTCATTGGTAAAATTCAGAATTGAGCTAACTTTTTTTACTTCTTTAAGAAAATTCAGAAGTGAACTTGAACATTTTGCATTTCTTCAAGAAAACTCAGAATTAATGTGATACTCCTTATCTTCATGTCGAATATTCAATACAATGTATAACTTTTTCTATCTTCTATTAAAAATTTGGAACATAACTTTAAATTTTTCATCTCTTTCCAAAAAATCGGTAGTGAACTTAAGAAAATTAGAATTAATGTGAAACTTTTTATCTTCACTGGGAAATAATAACAATCATAGTTTCCTATCTTCTACAGAAAAATTTAGAACTGAACTTTAAATTTTCTATGTCTTTGAGAAATTAAGAACTGAAGTTGAAGTTTTTTTCATTTTAATTGGTAAAATTCAGAATTGACTTAACTTTTTTCTCTTCTTTAATAAAATTCAGAAGAGAACTTTAAAATTTTTTACTTTTTCGAGAAAAATCAGAATAAAAGTGGAGTTCCTTATCTTCATGTTGAATATTCACGATCAATGTATAACTTTTTATGTTTTCTATGAAAAATTTGGAAAAGAACTTTAAATTTTTCATCTCTTTGAGAAAAATCAGAACTGAATTTAAGAAAAATTATAAATAAAGTGAAACTTTTGATCTTCATGGAAAACAATTGCAGTCATAGTATTACTTTTTCTATCTTCCATCTAAAAATTTAGAATAGAACTTTAAATTTCTTTATTTCTTTGGGGAACTTAAAACTGAAGTGGAAGATTTTTATTTTCTCTGGAAAAATTAGAATTGAAGTGTGTTCTTTGGTAAAGTTCAGAAGAGAACTTGAACTTTTCTTCACTTCGTTGAGAAAATTTTAAATTGAACTAGAACTTTTTATCCTCCGGGAAAATATTCACAAGTATGGTATTACTTTTTCTATCTTCCACCGAATAATTTAGAATTGAACTTTAAATTTCTTTATGTCTTTTGTGAAATAAAGAACTGAATTGGAAGATTTTTATTTTCTCTTTAGACATTAGAATTGAATTGTGTTCTTTGGTAAAATTCAGTAGAGAACATGAACTTTTCTTCACTTCATTGAGAAAATTTTAAATTGAACTAGAACTTTTTATCTTCCGTGAAAATAATCACAAGTATGGTATTAATTTTTCTATGTCCCGCCGAGAAATTTAGAATTGAACTTTAAATTTCTTTATGTCTTTGTGAAATAAAGAACTGAAGTGGAAGATTTTTGTTTTCTCTGAAGAAATTAGAATTGAAGTGTGTTCTTTGGTAAAGTTCAGAAGAGAAGTTGAACTTTCCTTGACTTCGTTGAGAAAATTTTAAATTGAACTAGAACTTTTTATCGTCCGTGAAAATATTCACAAGTATGGTATTAATTTTTCTATCTTCCACCGAAAAATTAGAATTGAACTTTAAATTTCTTTATGTCTTTGTGAAATAAAGAACTGAAGTGTAAGATTTTTGTTTTCTCTGGAGAAATTAGAATTGAAGTTTGTTCTTTGGTAAGGTTCAGAAGAGAACTTGAACTTTTTTTCACTTCGTTGAGAAAATTTTAAATTGAACTAGAAATTTTTATCTTCCGTGAAAATATTCACAAGTATGGTATTACTTTTTCTATCTTCCACCGAAAAATTTAGAATTGAACTTTAAATTTCTTAATGTCTTTGTGAAATAAAGAACTGAAGTGCAAGATTTTTATTTTCTCTTGAGAAATTAGAATTGAATTGTGTTCTTTGGTACAATTCCGAAGAGAACTTGAATTCTTCTTCACTTCGTCGAGAAAATTTTAAATTTAACTAGAACTTTTTATTTTCCGGGAAAATATTCACAAGTATGGTATTAATTTTTTCTATCTTCCACCGAAAAATTTAGAATTGAACTTTAAATTTTTTATTGGGGAAATTAGAATTGAATTGTGTTCTTTGGTAAAATTCAGAATAGAACTCGAATATTCACGTTCAAAGTATAACTTTTCCTATCTTCCATAAAAAATTTGGAACAGGACTTTAAATTTCTTCATCTCTTTGAGAAAAAAATCTGAACTGAAGTGGAAATTTTTATATTATTTTGGGAAAATAGATTTGATCAATAACTTATTTCATTTTCATTGAGAAAATTCAGAATCGAAGTTGAACTTTTCTTCTTCCGGGAAAATATTTGGAACAGAACTTTAATTTTTTCATCTATTGGTTTCAGACAACAAACACCTATGATGGACTAAGAATCCTAGCTCTGAAAAGTCCAAATAGCAAACTACGCATCCCAAATCATAATTTTCTGACAACACACACCTATGAAAGTCTATGAAACCTAGCTAATAAAAGCCGTAAATAGAAAATTAACCATCCCAAATCATAAGTTTCAGACACCACTCACCTATGAACGGCTAAGAAATCCAGCTCGGAAAAGTAAAAAAATAGCAACCCACACATCCCAAATCATAGGTTTCAGACAACACATACCTATGAAAAACTAATAAATCAAACACAGAAAAGCTCAAAAGAGTAATTTACATATCCCAAATCATAATTTTCTGACAACAAAGACCTATGAAAGGCTAAGTAACCTAGCTCAAAAAAGTCAAAACTAGAAAACTAGTCATCCCAAACTATAGGTTTCAGACAACAAAAACCTATGAAAGGCTAAGAAATCCAGCTCAGAAAAGTCAAAAGTAGCAATCCACCCATCCCAAATCAGAGGTTTCAGACAAGACACACCAACGAAAGACTAAGAAATCTAGCTTAGAAATGCTCGAAATAGTAATTTAAATATCTAAAATCATAAGTTTCAGTCAACACACACCTACGCAAGGCTAAGAAACCTAGCTCATAAAAGCCTGAAATAGCAAACTATACCTCCCAAATCATAGTTTTCTGAAAGCACACACCTATGAAAGGCTAAGAAATCTAGCTCTGAAAGTTCCAAAAAGCAAACTACACATCCCAAATCATAGGTTTCAGTCAACACACACCTAAGACAGGCTCAGAAATCCAGCTCAGAAAAGTCAAAAAATAGCAACCCATACATCCCAAATCATAGGTTTCAGACACCACACACCTATGAAAGACTAAGAAATCCAACTCAGAAAAGCCCGAAATAGTAATTTACATATCCCAAATCATAAGTTTCAGACAACATTCACTTACGAAATAATAAGAAACCTTAGCTCAGAAAAGTCTGAAATAGCCAACTACTCATCCCAAATTCGAAGTTTCAGACAACAAACACCTATGAGTGACTAAGAATCCTAGCTCTGAAAAGTCCAAAAAGCAAACTACACCTCCCAAATCATAATTTTCTAAAAGCACACACCTATAAAAGGCTACGAAATCTAGCTCAGAAATGTCGAAAATAGCAAATTAACCATCCCAAGTCATAGGTTTCAGTCAACACACACCTACGAAAGGCTAAGAAATCCAGCTCAGAAAAGTCAAAAAATAGCAACCCGCACACCCCTAAACATAGGTTTCAGACACCACACACCTAAAATCTCACCTGAAATCTCATAACCAGAAATCTGGTTATGAAAAGTTGGAAATAGCAAATTACATATCCCAAATTATAAGTTTCAGTCAAAACACACCTACGAAAGGCTAAGAAACCTAGTTCATAAAAGCCTGAAATAGCAAACTACTCATCCCAAACTATTGGTTTCAGACAACATTCACCTACGAAATACTAGGAAACCTTAGCTCAGAAAAGCCTGAAATAGCAAACTACACATTCCCAAATCATAATTTTCTGACAACACACACCTATGAAAGGCTAAGAAACCTAGCTCAGAAAAGTCAAAAATAGCAAATTAACCATCCGAAATCATAGGTTTCAGACAACACTCACCTATGAACGGCTAAGAAATCCAGCTCTGAAAAGTCCAAAAAGCAAACCACTCATCCCAAATCATAGGTTTCAGTCAACACATCCCTACGAAAGGCTATGAAATCCAGCTCAGAAAAGTAAAAAAATAGCAAACCAAACAATCCAAATCATAGGTTTCAGACAACACACACCTACGAAAGACTAAGAAATCTGGCTATAAAAAGTCAAAAAATAGCAGCCCACACAATCCAAATCATAGGTTTCAGACAACAAACACCTAAGAAATACTAAGAAATCTGACTTTGAAAAAGCCTTAAATAACAAACTACTCATCCCAAACTATTGGCTTCAGACAACAAACACCTATGAGGGAGTATGAATCCTAGCTCTGAAAAGTTCAAAAAGCAAACTTCAAATCCCAAATCATAATTTTTTGACAGCACACACATATGAAAGGCTAAGAAACCTAGCTCAGAAAAGTCAAAACTAGCAAATTAACCGTCCCAAATCATAGGTTTCAGACAACAAACACCTATGAAAGGCTAAGAAATTCAGCTCAGAAAAGTCAAAAATAGCAATCCACCCATCCCAAATCATAGGTTTCAGACAACACACACCAACGAAAGACTAGGAAATCTAGCTTAGAAAAGCCCGAAATAGTAATTTAAATATCCCAAATCATTAGTTTCAGACAACATTCACCTAGGAAATAATAGGAAACCTTAGCTCAGAAAAGCCTGAAATAGCAAACTATTCATCCCAAACTAGAAGTTTCAGACAACAAACGCCTATGAGAGACTAAGAATCATAGCTCTGAAAAGTCCAAAAAGCAAACTACACATCCAAAATCATAATTTTCTGACAGCCCATACCTATGAATGGCTAAGAAACCTAGCTCAGAAAAGTCAAAAATAGCAAACTACTCATTCCAAACTATAGGTTTCAGACAACAAACACCTATGAAAGGCTAAGAAATCCAACTCAGAAAAGTCAAAAATAGCAACCCACACACCCCAAATCATAGGTTTCAGACAACACACACCAACGAAAGACAAGAAATCTAGCTTAGAAAAGTCCGAAATAGTAATTTACATATCCCAAATCATAAGTTTCAGACAACACATACCTATGAAAGACTAAGAAACCTAGCTCATAAAAGCCAGAAATAGCAAACTACTCATCCCAAACTATTGGTTTCAGACAACAAACACCTATGATGGACTAAGAATCCTAGCTCTGAAAATTACTAATAGCATACTACACATTCCAAATCATAGTTTTCAGACAACGCACACCAACGAAAGACAAGAAATCGAGCTTAGAAAAGTCCAAAATAGTAATTTATATATCCCAAATCATAAGTTTCAGACAACACACACCTATGAAGGGCTCAGAAATCCATCTCAGAAAATTCAAAAATTGCAATCCATCCATCCCAAATCATAGGTTTCAGACAACACACACCAACGAAAGACTAAGAAATCTAGCTCAGAAAAGTCCGAAATAGTAATTTACATATCCCAAATCATAAGTTTCAGACAACACACATCAACGAAAGACGGGGCACGGGGAGAGCCTTTGAGGGTCTGTGGGGCCCTTGTGGGCCGAGTGGTCGTTCGGGAGGTTGGGGGGACAATTGAGGCCGGAGCGGTTCGTTGGGTGTTGGGGGGGGGGGATCGGAACCCTTTGGGGTTGGGGTAGAGGACCTCAAGACACTGTTCAAATAGAACTTATTTACTATAACGACCACACTCAAATCCTCTTCTAAAATCTTTTCTAAAATCATCTTTTAAAATATCTCTAACTGTTTCGCCGAAATAATTCCCTAAAATGTTTAAAACCGTTTCACCCAAATAATGCCCTAAAAGTAATTTCTGTGTGTTCCTTTGTTTTTGGCATCCCTGCGCTGTCACATTTCAAATTTCTAGGAAACCCTTTCCTACGTTAATCTCTTCATCTCATAAATGTTCCTAGCTACACTATTAAGGTTTCTTTAGAATATCAATTTATCTCTCCGACTTAAAGCTCAGTGAAGCCGTATTTAAAAATAGAATTTCTATCTCTTTAGACTCCCGCATAATTCCAATATAACAAGTGATGTCATTTCTAATTCCTGACACTAAAGATCAATGAAGCCCTATTTAAAAATAGAATATTAATTTTTCTCTCTGACCTAAAGAATGTTTATCCCTCAGACCTAAGATTAAAGAAGCCATAATGTTTGTTTCTTAATTCCCCTTTCGTGAACCAATACATTCTCCCCCACCGATTATGTAAATCAAGTTCTCAGGTTAGGTTAGCCTAAAGATCAAAGAAACCATAATGTTTCTTAATTCCCCTTTCGTGAATCAATAATTCCCCCACCGATTATGTAAATCAATTTCTCAGGTTAGGTTAGCCAAACAATCTCATAACATTCGCGTCGAGCATGTACATTCTCACTGACAAAAACCATAAAACAGACATGAATTGCTGTTGACATCCATCAAAGTGAGAAAGTTTCTGTTTTTCTATTCTCACTGATAAAAAACATAAATTGCTGTTGACATCAATGAAAAACATCAAATAAATTGACCAGTACACATAACCATCCAAGAAAACATACAAAAATTTGAGAAAGTTCCTGTTTTTTCATTTTCACTGACAAAAACCATAAAAACAGACATAAATGTGAGAAAGTTCCTGTTTTTCAAATTCTCACTGACAAAAACCATAAAAACATCCATAAATTACTGTTGACATCCATGAAAAACATCAAATAAATTGACCTACACACATAACCATCCATAGAAACATCCATAAAAGTGAAAAAAATTCCTGTTTTTTCATTCTCACTGACAACAACCGACATAAATTATGTAAAAAAAGTTGTAGGTGGCAGCAGGGGTGAGCGACACGAGTAGCACCTCCCTCTCTACTCACAAATAATAGTGTTTAATTTAGTTTCATACCTCCTCTAGTTGACCTGAAATGGAAAACTTGATAACATTCGCAAAAAAATTTGTTTACTTTCTTTGATAGCTTGGATATACTTACGCTATTTTGATTTGGTCAAATTCTAAGAGCAGAAGAAGCGCTGAAAGTTTGAACATAATACCCTCAGTCGTTCTTGGGATACTGCTGAGATGCCTTATTGGGAATTAGCATAAACACAGTGCATTTTGATTTAATCTTAAGGCAACATTTACTTTTTAAACATAAAGGCAAATGGGAGGGTGGGCGTGGGAGGGGGATTAGTTGCCATCTAATAACTTTCGACTATTAAAAAGGGCATCAGCCCTTTCTATTTTTAATCGAATGAGCCCTTATTGAAGTTCCTATGACAACTCCTTCGATATGAAGTGCCCTGGTCTAAACAGCAACAACAACAAAAAAATGATACATTATACCCACTTCGATCTCTACTATAAAAATGTCAAGCCTTCCAATCACTTTCAATTATTAAAAAAGGCACTAGGCTTTTCGATTTCCAAACTAATGATCCCTTTTTGAGTTTCTACGACAACGCTTTCTATAAACACCGTATATGCCCCTGGGCATAAATTACAGCCCTTACCCTCAGGGCTGTGAGGGTGGTTGTCATCCTCTAAGACCTAATTTCCAGAATTTTCAACTACGTTATACAAAATGACTATCCCAAAATTTTGATTGTATGTTTTTCGGGAGGTGGGCGTGGAAGGGGTGTTAGTTGCCTTCCAATCATTTTCCACTATTAAAAAGGGCACAAGCAACTCCAATCTTTAATCGAATGAGCCCTTTTCGAAGTTTCTACGACAACTTCTTCGATATGAAGTGCCCTGGTCTAAAGGAAAAAATAATAAATAATACATTGTGCCAACATCGTTCTTATATACATCCAGGGCATAACTACAAAACCCTTGCCCTAAGGGTTGTGGGGGAGTAACCTCCTCAAAAAACATATTTTCTCTTTGGAAATCAGTTACTCTGAACAAAATGGCTATATTAAAATTTTGATTGGATGTGTTTGGGGAAAGGGTGGGCGTGGTAGGGGTGTTAGCTGCCTTCTAATCACTTTCGACTATTAAAAAGGGCACTAGTTATTCCAATTTACAATCGAATGAGCCCTTTTTGAAGTTTCTACGACAACTCCTTCGATACGAATTGCCCTGGTATGGAAAAAAAAAAAAAAACAAAAAAAAAAAAAAAAAAATAAATAATACATTGTGCCAACATTGTTCTTTACTTAGACATCTCGATTGCGCTGCCTATGACAACATCCTGAATTGCTAATGCTCTTTTAACTACCTCTTTTCATCCGAAAAATCAGAAAGAAAAATGAACAGAATTTTAAAGTGGAAGGTATAATTTTTGTTTCAAGGAAAATTTCTTCTTCTCCTTCCTATGAACCGATATACAAGGCGAGCCAAAGATGACATTATTTATTTTTAAGAAACAGATTAGCCAGGATGACGGTTGAAGCCCGGAGGTCGATATCGATAACCAGAAAAGAGAAAAAAAAACGGCGGCGTATTAGTGACGCCGCTGCCGATAGAATCAGCGGTGGCGTCAGCGCGCTGATGCGAGTTGGGCGGCGCGCCGCTGTTATTTTTTCGGCGGCGCTCCGCCGATTTTCGGCGCGGCTTCGGGGTCTAATCCAGAGACACAGATTTTTTCCAGGTTGTCAAAAGATGTTTCTACTATGTCTCAGCAAAGGCAGAGGGTGTTAAGCATAAGCTTTTATAGATCGTTCAGGGGGATGTTGAATCAAATCGGAACTTACTATTTTTATCCAAATTGTTTAAAGGGCATATCTTCAATAGTTCGGGTGTGGTTAAGAATAACATGTTGAATTTTTCATGGTACTCTGAGGGGATCTTTAACTAAATGGAAAGGCTCTGTGTGCGTCAGTATATTTAAACGATCTTTCTGTATTATCTCATGCACAGCTAAGGGTATCAAGTTGTAACTTCCAAGAAGTCTTTTAGGGGGATAAAGCGATTTGTGGTAACAGAATTAAGTAAGAAGAGACTCAGGCAAATAATGATCGAGACTTTAAAAAAAAAGGAATTTTAATAATAGTTAAAATATCAAAGGAATGAGCTTTTCAGGCGGATTCCAAACATATCAAATTCATTAAGTTAAATGCTACCCATTAATAGCTACGCGCCTGAGAAAATTTGCCATATTTTCCCCAAAGGGGGAACACCCCGAAATTGCAAGTAATTTTTAACAAAAATCAAACCAACAGATTCAGCTTATCAGAAAATCTTACTGTTGAGGCTTCAAGCTAAAAAAAATTGTAAAATTTCGCTTTTTATCCCTAGAAATGAGATTACGGATGTATGTTTATTTGTTTGTTTGCTTTTGTTTTCTCCCCAGGGGTAAAACTAATGGCCCTAGAAGATCAAGAGACGGCTCATTTGAACGGAAATTAAAAGTTCAAGGGCAGTTTTGTAATCTACAAAGAGAAGTTTCAAAGAGAGAGGTTTAGAGGTTTCAAGCTCCAACAAAAATATAAAATTTTTCTGTTTTTTTCCTAGAGGTAAGATTACGGATGCATGTTTACTTTTTTTTTTTTTTTTTTAGGAGTAGTCGCATCGAGCTGACGGACCTAGAAGATCAAGAGACGGCTCATTTGAACAGGAATCAGAGGCAACGATATAGCGTTGCCTATAGTAAAGGCCATACGACTCCAATGTTTTATTATTATTATTTATTTATTTATTTTCTTCAGAGAGGCACGTCATATGGAAGGGGTCGTCGTAGAAACTTCAATGGGGGCTCATTCGATTGGAAATCGAGAGTTCTAGTGTCCTTTTTATAGTCGAAAATGATTGGAGGGCAACTAGACCCCCCCCCCCTCACGCCCATCCTTCCCCCAAACACATCAAATCAAAATTTTGAGATAGCTATTTTGTTCAGCGTAGTCGATTTCCAGATATAAAATATGTTTTTGAGGAGGAAACTCCACTGCAACCCTCAGGGCAAGGGTTTTATGTTATGCCCTGTGGGCATATAAGGTTCTTATAGAAGGTGTTGTCGTAGAAACTTCAAAAAAGGCTCATTCGATTGGAAATTCTAAGGGCTAGTACCTTTTTTTAATAGTCGAAAGTGCATGGAGGGCAACTAGCCTCCCTCCCCACGCCCATCCTTCCCCCAATGTTTTTTAGGAAGATATTCCCCCACAACCCTCAGGGCAAGGGTTTTAAGTTATGCCCTGGGGCCATATAAGGATTTTATAGAAGGTGTTGTTGGTGAAAGTAGGGAGCTATCTATAACTCGTGACCCTACATTATTTATGCATGTTTTTATGGTTTTTGTCACTCAGAATGAAAAAACAGCGATTTTTCTCACTTTGGTACATTTTCATGGTGTATTGATTCTAACGGGTCACTGAAACCTCTTTCAACGTCGATTTGTTGTGGTTCGTCTAGGTTCATTGAGTCAGGAGATAAAATTGCAACTGCGCACTAACGGGAAGAGATGTATTGATCTAGGACTCGAGGGGGAAGTGGATTTCCAAGAACTTGATTTGCATAAATGAAGGGGAGAGGATTTCCGAGAAATTGATTACATAAAAGAAGGGGACAGAATTACCGAAAATTGATTTGCATAATCGAGGAAAATTATTGATCTACGAAAGGGGAATTAGAAATGACATCACTTGTTTCCTAGGAATTATACGGGACTCTAAAGAGATAGAAATTATATTATCAAATATGGCTTCTCTGATCTTTAGTGACAGAGATAAATTAATATTCTATTTTTAAATATGGCTTCTCCAATCCTTAGGTCTGAGTGATAAATTGATATTCTATCGAAACCATAATAGGGTAGGTAGGAGCATCTTTGAGATGAAGATATTAACGCGAGAAAGGGTTTCATAGGAAATTCAAATATGACAGCGCAGGGATGCCAAAACAAAAGGAACACGCAGAAATTACTTTTAGGGGATTATTTGGGTGAAACCGTTTGAAACATTTTAGAAGATTATTTGAGCGAAACAGTATGAGACATTTTAGAAGATGATGTGGGGTGACACTCTGTGGTCATTATAATATACAAGTTCCATTTGAACAGTGTTGTGATGTCCCCTACCCCAACCCCAAAGGGCCCTATCCCCCGGGCCCGCAAAGGGCCCCTCCGGAGCCCTCAAGCCCCCAAAGGGCCCCAAGCCCCCAAAGGGCCCCAAGCCCCCAAAGGGCCCCGAGCCCCCACAGGGCCCCGGGCCCCCAAAGGGCCCCGGGCCCCCAAATGCCCCCGGACCCTCAAAAGCCCCCGGGCCCCCGAAGGCCTCCCCGGGGCCCACAAAGCCCCAAAGGGCCCCTCAACTTTTTTGCCCCCATTTTTTAATACTTTTTTATTTGCGCATTTTGAGACACAAAAGGGCCCCATCCCCCAATCTTTTTGGCTCCCCCTCCCACCATTAGTGTTTTGTTGTGGTTTACCTTGTCACAGTTACATTCTCTTGATTTTTCAAAGTTAATTTTGGATTTCTTTCGTTGAAATGCAAGAGTTGGAATATTTCAGTACTGTTTTGTCGTTGTTTACCGTATCATAGTTACATTCTCTCGATATTTCAAAGTTCATTTTGGATTTCTTTCGTTGAAATGCAAGAATTGAAATATTTCAGTAGTGTTTTGACGTTGTTTACCTTGTCACAATTACATTCTCTTGATTTTTCAGTTCATTTTGGATTTCTTTCGTTGAAATGCAAGAGTTGGAATATTTCAGTAGTGTTTTGTCGTGGTTTACCTTGTCACAGTTACATTCTCTTGATTTATCAAAGTTCATTTGAATTTCTTTCGTTGAAATGCAAGAGTTGGATTATTTCAGTAGTGTTTTGTCGTGGTTTACCGTGTCACAGTTACATTCTCTTGATGTTTAAAAGTTCATTTTTAATTTCTTTTGTTGAAATGCAAGAGTTGGAATATTTCAGTAGTGTTTTGTCGTGGTTTACCCTGTCATAGTTACATTCTCTTGATTTTTCAAAGTTCATTTTGGATTTCTTTGGTAGAAATGCAAGAGTTGGAATATTTCAGTAGTGTTTTGTTGTGCCTTACCTTGTCACAGTCACATTCTCTTGATTTTTCAAAGTTCATTTTGGATTTCTTTTGTTGAAATGCAAGAGTTGGAATATTTCAGTAGTGTTTTGTCATGGTTTACCTTCTCACAGTTACATTCTCTTGATTTTTCAAAGTTCATTTTTGATTTCTTTCGTTCAAATGCAAGAGTTGGAATATTTCAGTAGTGTTTTGTCGTGGTTTACCTTGTCACTGTTACATTTTCTTGGTTTTTCAAAGTTCATTTTGGATTTTTTTAATTGAAATGCAAGAGTTGGAATATTTCAGTAGTGTTTTGTCGTGGTTTACCTTGTCACACTTACATTCTCTTGATTTTTCAAAGTTCTGTTTGGATTTCTTTCGTTGAAATGCAAGAGTTGGAATATTTCAGAAGTGTTTTGTTGTGCTTTACCTTGTCAGACTTAAATTCTCTTGATTTTTTAAAGTTCATTTTGGAATTTCTTTCGTTGAAATGCAAGAGTTGAAATATTTCAGTAGTGTTTTGTTGTGGTTTGCCTTGTCACAGTTACATTCTCTTGATTTTTCAAAGTTCATTTTGGATTTCTTTCGTTGAAATGCAAGAGTTGGAATATTTCAGTAGTGTTTTGTCATGGTTTACCTTGTCACAGTTACATTCTATTGATTTTTCAAAGTTCATTTTGGATTTCTTTCGTTAGAAATGCAAGAGTTGAATATTTCAGTAGTGTTTTGTGGTGGTTTACCTTGTCACAGTTACATTATCTTGATTTTTCAAAGTTCATTTTGGATTTCTTTCATTGAAATGCAAGAGTTGGAATATTTCAGTAGTGTTTCGTTGTGCGTTAACTTGTCTTAGTTACATTCTCTTGATTTTTCAAAGCTCATTTTGGATTTCTTTCATTGAAATGCAAGAGATGGAATATTTCAGCAGTGTTTTGTAGTGCTTTACCTTGACATAGTTACATTTTTTTGATTTTTCAAAGTTCATTTTGGATTTCTTTCGTTGAAATGCAAGAGTTGGAATATTTCAGTAGTGTTTTGTCGTGGTTTACCTTGTCACAGTTACATTGCCTAGATTTTTCAAAGTTCATTTTGAATTTATTTCGTGAAATGCAAGAGTTGGAATATTTCAGTAGTGTTTTGTCATAGTTTATCTTGTCACAGTTACATTCTCTTGATTTTTCAAAGTTCATTTTGTATTTTTTTCGTTGAAATGCAAGAGTTGGAATATTTCAGTTGTGTTTTGTTGTGGTTTAGCTTGTCACAGTTACATTGCCTAGATTTTTCAAAGTTCATTTTGGATTTCTTTTGTTGAAATGCAAGAGTTGGAATATTTCAGTAGTGTTTTGTTGTGCTTTACATTGTCACAGTTACATTATCTTTATTTTTCGAAGTTCATTTTGTATTTCTTTAGTGAAATGCAAGAGTTGGAATATTTCAGTAGTGTTATATCGTGGTTTACCTGGTCACAGTTACATTTTCTTAATTTTTCAAAGTTCATTTTGGATTTCTTTCGTTGAAATTTAAGAGTTGGAATATTTCAGTAGTGTTTTGTAGTGGCTTACCTTGTCAAAGTCACATTCTCTTGATTTTTCAAAGTTCATTTTGGATTTCTTTCGTTGAAATGCAAGAGTTGGAATATTTAAGTAGTGTTTTGTAGTGCTTTACCTAGTCACAGTTACATTCTCTTAATTTTTCAAAGTTCATTTTGGATTTCTTTCGTAGAAATGCAAGAGTTGGAATATTTCAGCAGTGTTTGGTTGTGCTTTACCTTGTCACAGTTACATTCTCTTGATTTTTCAAAGTTCATTTTGGATTTCTTTCGTTGAAATGCAAGAGTTGGAATAATTCAGTAGTGTTTTGTCATGGTTTACCTTGTCACACGTACATTCTCTTGATTTTTCAAAGTTCATTATTATTTTCTTTCATTGAAATGCAAGAGTTGGAATATTTCTGTTGTGTTTTGTTATGGTTTACCTTGTCACAGTTACATTCTCTTGATTTTTCAAAGTTCATTTTTGAATTTCTGTCAGTTAAATGCAAGAGTTTAATTTTTTCTTTAGTGTTTTGTTGTGGTTTTACCTTGTAACATTTGAACTCTATTGACTTTCCAAAGATCATTTTGGATTTCCTTTGTTCAAAAGCGAGATTTGGAATATTTCAACAGTGTCTTATCGTGCCTTAATTTGTCAAAGTTACATTCTCATGATTTTTCAAAGTTTATTTTGGGTTTCTTTCATTGAAATGAAAGATTTGGAATATTTCAGTAGTGTTTTGTCATGGTTTACCTTTTACCTGTTACATTCTCTTGATTTTTCAAAAATCATTTTGGATTTCTTTCGTTGAAATGCAAGAGTTGGAATATTTCAGTAGTGTTTTGTTATGATTTACCTTGTACCAGCTACATTTTCTTGATTTTTACAAGTTCATTTTGTTTTTTTTTTCGTTGAAATGCAAGAGTTGGAATATTTCAGTAGTGTTATGTCGTGGTTTACCCTGTCACAGGTACATTCTCTTGATTTTTCAAAGTTCATTTTGGATTTCATTAGTTGAAATGCAAGAGTTGGAATATTTCAATAGTGTTTTTTCGTGGTTTACCTTGTCAAACTTAAATTCTCTTGGTTTTTTCAATTTCATTTTGGATTTCTTTCGTTGAAATTCAAGAGTTGGAATATTTCAGTAGTGTTTTTTCGTGGTTTACCCCGTCATAGTTACATTCTCTTGATTTTTCAAAGTTAAATTTGGGATTTCTTTCGTTGAAATGCAAGAGTTGGAATATTTCAGTAGTGTTTTTTATAGCTTACCTTATCGCAGTTACATTCTCTTGATTTTTAAAAGTTCATTTTTGAATTTCTTTAGTTGAAATTCAAGAGTTGGAATATTTCAGTAGTGTTTTGTCTTGGTTTACCTAGTCACAGTTACATTCTCTTTTTTTTCAAAGTTGATTTTGGATTTCTTTAGTAGAAATGCAAGAGTTGGAATGTTTCAGTAGTGTTTTGTTGTGCTTTACCTTGACACAGTTACATTCTCTTAATTTGTCAAAGTTCATTTTGGATTTCATTCGTTTAAATGAAAGAGCCTTAATATTTCAGTAATTTTTTGTCATGGTTTACCTTGTCACACGTACATTCTCTTCATTTTTCAAAGTTCATTCTTATTTTCTTTCATTGAAATGCAAGAGTTGGAATATTTCTGTAGTGTTTTGTCATGGTTTACCTTGTCACAATTACATTCTCTTGATTTTTCAAAGTTCATTTTTGAATTTCTTTCGTAAAAATGAAAGAGTTGGAATATTTCAATAGTCTTTTGTCATGGTTTACCTTGTCGCAGTTACATTCTATTGATTTTTAAACGTTCATTTTTGAATTTCTGTTGCTAAAATGCTAGAGTTGGAATATTTCAGTAGTGTTTTGTCGTGGTTTACCTTGTCACACTTACATTCTCTTGATTTTTCAAAGTTCATTTTGTATTTCATTCGTTGAAATGCAAGAGTTGGAATATTTCAGTAGTGTTTTGTCGTGCTTTACCTTGTCACACTTACATTCTCTTGATTTAAAAGTTCATTTGGGATTTCTATAGTTGAAATGCAAGAGTTGGAATATTTCAGTAGTGTTTTGTCATGTTTTACCTTTTACCTATTACATTCTCTTTATTTTTCAAAGTTCATTTTGGATTTCTTTCGTTGAAATGCAAGAGTTGGAATATTTCAGTAGTCTTTTGTTATGATTTACCTTGTAACAGTTACATTCTCTTGATTTTTCAAAGTTAATTTTGGTTTTCTTTCGTTGAAATGCAAGAGTTGGAATATTTCAGTACTATTATGTCGTGGTTTACCCTGTCACAGGTACATTCTCTTGATGTTTCAAAATTCATTTTGGATTTCATTCGTTGAAATGCAAGAGTTGGAATATTTCAATAGTGTTTTGTCGTGGTTTACCTTGTCAAACTTACATTCTCTTTATTTTTTCAATTTCATTTTGGATTTCTTTCGTTGAAGTGCAAGAGTTGGAATATTTCAGTAGTGTTTTGTTATGGTTTACCTTGTCAAAGTCACATTCTCTTGATTTTTCAAAGTTCATTTTGGATTTCTTTCTTTGAAATGCAAGAGTTGGAATATTTCAGTAGTGTTTTGTCATGGTTTACCTTGTCACAGTTACATTATCTTGATTTTTCAAAGTTCATTTGGGATTTATTTCGTTGAAATGCAAGAGTTGGAATATTTCAGTAGTGTTTTGTCGTGCTTTACCTAGTCACAGTTACATTCTCTTAATTTTTCAAAGTTCATTTTGGATTTCTTTCGTAGAAATGCAAGAGTTGGAATATTTCAGCAGTGTTTGGTTGTGCTTTACCTTGTCAAAGTTACATTCTCTTGATTTTTCAAAGTTCATTTTGGATTTCTTTCGTTGAAATGCAAGAGTTGGAATAATTCAGTAGTGTTTTGTCATGGTTTACCTTGTCACACGTACATTCTCTTGATTTTTCAAAGTTCATTCTTATTTTCTTTCATTGAAATGCAAGAGTTGGAATATTTCTGTTGTGTTTTGTCATGGTTTACCTTGTCACACTTACATTCTCTTTATTTTTCAAAGTTCATATTTGAATTTCTTTCTTTGAAATGCAAGAGTTGGATTATTTCAGTAGTGTTTTGTCGTGGTTTACCTTGTCACAGTTACAGTCTATTGATTTTTCAAAGTTCATTTTGAATTTCTTTCGTTGAAATGCAAGAGTTGGAATATTTCAGTAGTGTTTTGTCGTGCTTTACCTTGTCACACTTACATTCTCTTGATTTTTCAAAGTTCATTTGGGATTTCTTTCGTTGAAATGCAAGAGTTGCAATATTTCAGTAGTGTTTTGTCATGGTTTACCTTTTACCTGTTACATTCTCTTGATTTTTCAAAAATCATTTTGGATTTATTTCGTTGAAATGCAAGAGTTGGAATATTTCAGTAGTGTTTTGTTATGATTTACCTTGTACCAGCTACATTTTCTTGATTTTTACAAGTTCATTTTGGTTTTCTTTCGTTGAAATGCAAGAGTTGGAATATTTCAGTAGTGTTATGTCGTGGTTTACCCTGTCACAGGTACATTCTCTTGATGTTTCAAAGTTCATTTTGGATTTCTTTCGTTGAAATGCAAGAGTTGGAATATTTCAGTAGTGTTTTTTCGTGGTTTACCTTTTCAAACTTACATTCTCTTGATTTTTTCAATTTCATTTTGGATTTCTTTCGTTGAAGTGCAAGAGTTGGAATATTTCAGTAGTGTTTTGTCGTGGTTTACCTTGTCACAGTTACATTCTCTTGATTTTTAAAGGTTAATTTTGGATTTCTTTCGTTGAAATGCAAGAGTTGGAATATTTCAGTAGTGATTTGTCGTGGTTTACCCCGTCATAGTTACTTTCTCTTGATTTTTCAAAGTTCATTTTGGATTTCTTTCGTTGAAATGAAAGAGTTGGAATATTTCAGTAGTGATTTGTTATGGTTTACCTTGTCACAGTCACATTCTCTTGATTTTTCAAAGTTCATTTTGGATTTCTTTCGTTGAAATGCAAGAGTTAGAATATTTCAGTAGTGTTTTGTCGTGCTTTACCTTGTCACAGTTACATTCTCTTTTTTTTCAAAGTTTATTTTGTATTTCATTAGTAGAAATGCAAGATTTGGAATATTTCAGTAGTGTTTTGTTTTGGTTTGACTTGTCACAGTTACAATCTCTTGATTGTTCAAAATTGATTTTGGATTTCATTCGTTGAAATGCACGATTTGGAATATTTCAGTAGTGTTTTGTCATGGTTTACCTTGTCACACGTACATTCTCTTCATTTTTCAAAGTTCATTCTTATTTTCTTTCATTGAAATGCAAGAGTTGGAATATTTCTGTAGTGTTTTGTCATGGTTTACCTTGTCACAGTTACATTCTCTTCATTTTTCAAAGTTCATTTTTGAATTTCTTTCGTAAAAGTGCAAGAGTTGGAATATTTCAGTTGTGTTTTGTCGTGGTTTACCTTGTCCCTCTTGCATTCTATTGACTTTTCAAAGTTTATTTTTGAATTTCTTTCGTTGAAATGCAAGAATGCAATGCAAGAGTTGAAATATTTCAGTAGTGTTTTGTCGTGGTTTACCTTGTCACAGTTACATTCTATTGATTTTTCAAAGTTCATTTTGAATTTCCTTCGTTGAAATGCAAGAGTTGGAATATTTCAGTAGTGTTTTGTCGTGCTTTACCTTGTCACACTTACATTCTCTTGATTTAAAAGTTCATTTGGGATTTCTTTCGTAGAAATGCAAGAGTTGGAATATTTCAGTAGTGTTTTGTCATGGTTTACCTTGTCACACTTACATTCTCTTGATTTTTCAAAGTTCATTTTGGATTTGTTTCGTTGAAATGTAAAAGTTGGATTATTTCAGTAGTGTTTTGTTGTGCTTTACCTTGTCACAGTTACATTCTCTTGATTTTTCAAAGTTCATTTTGGATTTCTTTCGTTAAAATGCAAGAGTTCGAATATTTCAGTAGTGTTTTATTGTGGTTTATCTTATCACAGTTACATTTTCTTGATTTTTCAAAGTTCCTTTTTGATTTCTTTGGTAGAAATGCAAGAGTTGGAATATTTCAGTAGTGTTTTGTTGTGCCTTACCTTGTCACAGTCACATTCTCTTGATTTTTCAAAGTTCATTTTGGATTTCTTTCGTTGAAATGCAAGAGTTGGAATATTTCAGTAGTGTTTTGTTATGGTTTACCTTGTCACAGTTACATTCTCTTGATTTTTCAAAGTTCATTTTAGATTTCTTTCGTTCAAATGCAAGAGTTGTAATATTTCAGTAGTCTTTTGTCGTGGTTTACCTTGTCACAGTTACACTCTGATTTTTCAAAGTTCATTTTGGATTTTTTTCATTGAAAAGCAAGAGTTGGAATATTTCAGTAGTGTTTTGTCGTGGTTTACCTTGTCACACTTACATTCTCTTGATTTTTCAAAGTTCATTTTTGATTTCTTTCGTTGAAATGCAAGAGTTGGAATATTTCAGTAGTGTTTTGTTGTGCTTTACCTTGTCAGACTTAAATTCTCTTGATTTTTTAAAGTTCATTTTGGAATTTATTTCGTTGAAATGCAAGAGTTGAAATATTTCAGTAGTGTTTTGTTATAGTTTACCTTGTCACAGTCACAATCTCTTGATTTTTCAAAGTTGATTTTGTATTTCATTCGTTGAACTGCAAGAGTTGGAATATTTCAGTAGTGTTTTGTCATGGTTTACCTTGTCACAGTTACATTCTCTTGATTTTTCAAACTTCATTTTGGATTTCTTTCGTTGAAATGCAAGTGTTGAATATTTCAGTAGTGTTTTGTGGTGGTTTACCTTGTCACAGTTACATTTTCTTGATTTTTCAAAGTTCATTTTGGATTTCTTTCATTGAAATGCAAGAGTTGGAATATTTCAGTAGTGTTTCGTTGTGCGTTAACTTGTCTTAGTTACATTCTCTTGATTTTTCAAAGCTCATTTTGGATTTCTTTCATTGAAATGCAAGAGATGGAATATTTCAGCAGTGTTTTGTAGTGCTTTACCTTGACATAGTTACATTTTTTTGATTTTTCAAAGTTCATTTTGGATTTCTTTCGTTGAAATGCAAGAGTTGGAATATTTCAGTAGTGTTTTGTCGTGGTTTACCTTGTCACAGTTACATTCTCTTGATTTTCAAAATTCATTCTAGATTTCTTTCATTGAAATGCAAGAGTTGGAATATTTCAGTAGTATTTTGTCGTGGTTTACCTTGTCACAGTTACATTGCCTAGATTTTTCAAAGTTCATTTTGATTTTCTTTCGTGAAATGCAAGAGTTGGAATATTTCAGTAGTGTTTTGTCGTGGTTTACCGTGTCACAGTTACATTCTCTTGATTTTTCAAAGTTCATTTTGTATTTCTTTTGTTGAAATGCAAGAGTTGGAATATTTCAGTAGTGGTTTGTCGTGGTTTACCGTGTCACAGCTACATTCTCTTGATTTTTCAAAGTTCATTTTTGATTTCTTTCGTTGAAATGCAAGAGTTGGAATATTTCAGTAGTGTTTTGTCATAGTTTACCTTGTCACAGTTACATTCTCTTGATTTTTCAAAGTTCATTTTGGATTTCTTTCGTTGAAATGCAAGAGTTGGAATATTTCAGTAGTGTTTTGTTGTGGTTCACCATTTCACAGTTACATTGCCTTGATTTTTCAAAGTTCATTTTGGATTTCTTTCGTTGAAATGCAAGAGTTGGAATATTTCAGTAGTGTTTTGTCGTGGTTTACCTTGTCACATTTACATTCTCTTTATTTTTCAAAGTTCATTTTGAATTTCTTTCGTGAATTGCAAGAGTTGGAATATTTCAGTAGTGTTATGTCGTGGTTTACCTTGTCACAGTTACATTATCTTGATTTTTCAAAGTTCATTTTGGATTTCTTTCGTTGAAATGCAAGAGTTGGAATATTTCAGTAGTGTTTTGTAGTGGTTTACCTTGTCAAAGTCACATTCTCTTGATTTTTCAAAGTTCATTTTTGGATTTCTTTCGTTGACATGCAAGAGTTGGAATATTTCAGTAGTGTTTTGTTGTGCTTTACCTAGTCACAGTTACATTCTCTTAATTTTTCAAAGTTCATTTTGGATTTCTTTCGTAGAAATGCAAGAGTTGGAATATTTCAGCAGTGTTTGGTTGTGCTTTACCTTGTCACAGTTACATTCTCTTGATTTTTCAAAGTTCATTTTGGATTCCTTTCGTTGAAATGCAAGAGTTGGAATAATTCAGTAGTGTTTTGTCATGGTTTACCTTGTCACACGTACATTCTCTTGATTTTTCAAAGTTCATTCTTATTTTCTTTCATTGAAATGCAAGAGTTGGAATATTTCTGTTGTGTTTTGTCATGGTTTACCTTGTCACACTTACATTCTCTTGATTTTTCAAAGTTCATTTTTGAATTTCTTTCATTGAAATGCAAGAGTTGGAATATTTCAGTAGTGTTTTGTATTGGTTTAACTTGTCACATTTACATTCTATTAATTTTTCAAAGTTAATTTTGTATTTATTTATTTTAAATTAAAGATATGTAATATTTCAGTAGTGTTTTGTCGTGGTTTACCTTCTCACACTTACATTCTCTTGATTTTTCAAAGTTCATTTGGGATTTCTTTCGTTGAAATGCAAGAGTTGCAATATTTCAGTAGTGTTTTGTCATGGTTTACCTTTTACCTGTTACATTCTCTTGATTTTTCAAAAATCATTTTGGATTTCTTTCGTTGAAATGCAAGAGTTGGAATATTTCAGTAGTGTTTTGTTATGATTTACCTTGTACCAGCTACATTTTCTTGATTTTTACAAGTTCATTTTGTTTTTTTTTTCGTTGAAATGCAAGAGTTGGAATATTTCAGTAGTGTTATGTCGTGGTTTACCCTGTCACAGGTACATTATCTTGATTTTTCAAAGTTCATTTTTGATTTCATTCGTTGAAATGCAAGAGTTGGAATATTTCAATAGTGTTTTTTCGTGGTTTACCTTGTCAAACTTACATTCTCTTGATTTTTTCAATTTCATTTTGGATTTCTTTCGTTGAAGTGCAAGAGTTGGAATATTTCAGTAGTGTTTTGTCGTGGTTTACCGTGTCACAGTTACATTATCTTGATTTTCAAAGTTCATTTTGAATTTATTTTGTTGAAATGCAAGAGTTGGAATATTTCAGTAGTGTTTTTTCGTGGTTTACCCCGTCATAGTTACATTCTCTTGATTTTTCAAAGTTCATTTTGGGATTTCTTTCGTTGAAATGCAAGAGTTGAAATATTTCAGTAGTGATTTGTTATGGTTTACCTTGTCACAGTCACATTCTCTTGATTTTTCAAAGTTTTATTTTGGATTTCTTTCGTTGAAATGCAAGAGTTGGAATATTTCAGTAGTGTTTTGTCGTGCTTTACCTAGTCACAGTTACATTCTCTTTTTTTTCAAAGTTAATTTTGGATTTCTTTCGTAGAAATGCAAGAGTTGGAATATTTCAGAAGTGTTTTGTTGTGCTTTAACTTGTCACAGTTACATTCTCTTAATTTTTCAAAGTTCATTTTGGATTTCTTTCGTTTAAATGCAAGAGTTGGAATATTTCAGTAATGTTTCGTCATGGTTTACCTTGTCACACGTACATTCTCTTCATTTTTCAAAGTTCATTCTTCTTTTCTTTCATTGAAATGCAAGAGTTGGAATATTTCTGTAGTGTTTTGTCATGGTTTACCTTGTCACAATTACATTCTCTTGATTTTTCAAAGTTCATTTTTGAATTTCTTTCGTATAAATGCAAGAGTTGGAATATTTCAGTAGTGTTTTGTCGTGGTTTACCTTGTCCCAGTTACATTCTATTGATTTTTCAAAGTTCATTTTTGAATTATTTTGGTTTAAATGCAAGAGTTGGAATATTTCAGTTGTGTTTTGTCATGGTTTACCTTGTCACAGTTACATTCTCTTGATTTTTCAAAGTTCATTTTGAATTTCCTTCGTTGAAATGCAAGAGTTGGAATATTTCAGTAGTGTTTTGTCGTGCTTTACCTTGTCACACTTACATTCTCTTGATTTAAAAGTTCATTTGGGATTTCTTTCGTTGAAATGCAAGAGTTGGAATATTTCAGTAGAGTTTTGTCATGGTTTACCTTGTACCTATTACATTCTCTTTATTTTTCAAAGTTCATTTTGGATTTCTTTCGTTGAAATGCAAGAGTTGGAATATTTCAGTAGTCTTTTGTTATGATTTACCTTGTAACAGTTACATTCTCTTGATTTTTCAAAGTTCATTTTGGTTTTCTTTCGTTGAAATGCAAGAGTTGGAATATTTCAGTACTATTATGTCGTGGTTTACCCTGTCACAGGTACATTCTCTTGATGTTTCAAAATTCATTTTGGATTTCATTCGTTGAAATGCAAGAGTTGGAATATTTCAATAGTGTTTTGTCATGGTTTACCTTGTCAAACTTACATTCTCTTTATTTTTTCAATTTCATTTTGGATTTCTTTCGTTGAAGTGCAAGAGTTGGAATATTTCAGTAGTGATTTGTTATGGTTGACCTTGTCATAGTCACATTCTCATGATTTTTCAAAGTTCATTTTGAATTTCATTCATGGAAATGCAAGAGTTGGAATATTTCAGTAGTGTTTTGTCGTGGTTTACCTTGTCACAGTTACATTATCTTGATTTTTTCAAGTTCATTTTTGATTTATCTAGTTGAAATGCAAGAGTTGGACTATTTCAGTAGTGTTTTGTCGTGCTTTACCTAGTCACAGTTACATTCTCTTTATTTTTCAAAGTTCATTTTGGATTTCTTTCGTAGAAATGCAAGAGTTGGAATATTTCAGCAGTGTTTGGTTGTGCTTTACCTTGTCAAAGTTACATTCTCTTGATTTTTCAAAGTTCATTTTGGATTTCTTTCGTTGAAATGCAAGAGTTGGAATAATTCAGTAGTGTTTTGTCATGGTTTACCTTGTCACACGTACATTCTCTTGATTTTTCAAAGTTCATTTTTATTTTCTTTCATTGAAATGCAAGAGTTGGAATATTTCTGTTGTGTTTTGTCATGGTTTACCTTGTCACACTTACATTCTCTTGATTTTTCAAAGTTCATATTTGTATTTCTTTCATTGAAATGCAAGAGTTGGAATATTTCAGTAGTGTTTTGTCGTGGTTTACCTTGTCACTCTTACATTCTATTGATTTTTCAAATTTCATTTTGTATTTCTTTCGTTGAAATGCAAGAGTTGGAATATTTCAGTTGTGTTTTGTCGTGGTTTACCTTGTCGCAATTACATTCTCTTGATTTTTCAAAGTTCATTTGGGATTTCTTTCGTTGAAATGCAAGAGTTGCAATATTTCAGTAGTGTTTTGTCATGGTTTACCTTTTACCTGTTACATTCTCTTGATTTTTCAAAAATCATTTTGGATTTATTTCCTTGAAATGCAAGAGTTGGAATATTTCAGTAGTGTTTTGTTATGATTTACCTTGTACCAGCTACATTTTCTTGATTTTTACAAGTTCATTTTGGTTTTCTTTCGTTGAAATGCAAGAGTTTGAATATTTCAGTAGTGTTATGTCGTGGTTTACCCTGTCACAGGTACATTCTCTTGATGTTTCAAAGTTCATTTTGGATTTCATTCTTTGAAATGCAAGAGTTGGAATATTTCAATAGTGTTTTTTCGTGGTTTACCTTTTCAAACTTGCATTCTCTTGATTTTTTCAATTTCATTTTGGATTTCTATCGTTGAAATGCAAGAGTTGGTATATTTCAGTAGTTTTTCGTTGTGGTTTACCGTGTCAAAGTTACATTCTCTTGATTTTTAGAGGTTAATTTTGGATTTCTTTTGTTGAAATGCAAGAGTTGGAATATTTCAGTAGTGATTTGTCGTGGTTTACCCCGTCAGAGTTAATTTCTCTTGATTTTTCAAAGTTCATTTTGGGATTTATTTCGTTGAAATGCAAGAGTTGGAATATTTCAGTAGTGATTTGTTATGGTTTACCTTGTCACAGTCACATTCTCTTGATTTTTCAAAGTTCATTTTGGATTTCTTTCGTTGAAATGCAAGAGTTGGAATATTTCAGTAGTGTTTTGTCGTGCTTTACCTAGTCACATTTACATTCTCTTTTTTTTTCAAAGTTCATTTTGGATTTCTTTCGTAGAAATGAAAGAGTTGGAATATTTCAGTAGTGTTTTGTTGTGCTTTACCTTGTCACAGTTACATTCTCTTGATTTTTCAAAGTTCACTTTGGATTTCATTCGTTGAAATGCAAGAGTTGGAATATTTCAGTAATGTTTTGTCATGGTTTACCTTGTCACACGTACATTCTCTTCATTTTTCAAAGTTCATTCTTATTTTCTTTCATTGAAATGCAAGAGTTGGAATATTTCTGTAGTGTTTTGTCATGGTTTACCTTGTCACAGTTACATTCTCTTCATTTTTCAAAGTTCATTTTTGAATTTCTTTCGTACAAGTGCAAGAGTTGGAATATTTCAGTTGTGTTTTGTCGTGGTTTACCTTGTCCCAGTTACATTCTCTTGACTTTTCAAAGTTCATTTTTGAATTTCTGTGGTTGAAATGCAAGAGTTGGAATAATTCAGTAGTGTTTTGTCGTGGTTTACCTTGTCACAGTTACATTCTATTGATTTTTCAAAGTTCATTTTGAATTTCTTTCGTTGAAATGCAAGAGTTGGAATATTTCAGTAGTGTTTTGTCGTGCTTTACCTTGTCACACTTACATTCTCTTGATTTAAAAGTTCATTTGGGATTTCTTTCGTTGAAATGCAAGAGTTGGAATATTTCAGTAGTGTTTTGTCTTGGTTTACCTTTTACCTATTACATTCTCTTTATTTTTCAAAGTTCTTTTTGGATTTCTTTCGTTGAAATGCAAGAGTTGGAATATTTCAGTAGTGTTTTGTTATGATTTACCTTGTAACAGTTACATTCTCTTGATTTTTCAAAGTTCATTTTGGTTTTCTTTCGTTGAAATGCAAGAGTTGGAATATTTCAGTAGTATTATGTCGTGGTTTACCCTGTCACAGGTACATTATCTTGATGTTTCAAAGTTCATTTTGGATTTCATTCGTTGAAATGCAAGAGTTGGAATATTTCAATAGTGTTTTGTCGTGGTTTACCTTGTCAAACTTACATTCTCTTTATTTTTTCAATTTCATTTTGGATTTCTTTCGTTGAAGTGCAAGAGTTGGAATATTTCAGTAGTGATTTGTTATGGTTGACCTTGTCATAGTGACATTCTCTTGATTTTTCAAAGTTCATTTTGGATTTCTTTCGTTGAAATGCAAGAGTTGGAATATTTCAGTAGTGTTTTGTCATGGTTTACCTTGTCACAGTTACATTATCTTGATTTTTCAAAGTTCATTTGGGATTTCTTTCGTTGAAATGCAAGAGTTGGAATATTTAAGTAGTGTTTTGTCGTGCTTTACCTAGTCACAGTTACATTCTCTTAATTTTTCAAAGTTCATTTTGGATTTCTTTCGTAGAAATGCAAGAGTTGGAATATTTCAGCAGTGTTTGGTTGTGCTTTACCTTGTCAAAGTTACATTCTCTTGATTTTTCAAAGTTCATTTTGGATTCCTTTCGTTGAAATGCAAGAGTTGGAATAATTCAGTAGTGTTTTGTCATGGTTTACCTTGTCACACGTACATTCTCTTGATTTTTCAAAGTTCATTCTTATTTTCTTTCATTGAAATGCAAGAGTTGGAATATTTCTGTTGTGTTTTGTCATGGTTTACCTTGTCACACTTACATTCTCTTGATTTTTCAAAGTTCATATTTGAATTTCTTTCTGTGAAATGAAAGAGTTTGAATATTTCAGTAGTGTTTTGTATTTGTTTACCATGTCACAGTTACAGTCTATTGATTTTTCAAAGATAATTTTTAATTTCTTTCGTTGAATTGCGAGAGTTGTACTATTTAAGTAGTGTTTTGTCTTGCTTTACCTTGTCAAACTTACATTCTCTTGATTTTTCAAAGTTCATTTGGGATTTCTTTCGTTGAAATGCAAGAGTTGCAATATTTCAGTAGTGTTTTGTCATGGTTTACCTTTTACCTGTTACATTCTCTTGATTTTTCAAAAATCATTTTGGATTTCTTTCGTTGAAATGCAAGAGTTGGAATATTTCAGTAGTGTTTTGTTATGATTTACCTTGTACCAGCTACATTCTCTTGATTTTTCAAAGTTCATTTTGGATTTCATTCGTTGAAATGCAAGAGTTGGAATATTTCAGTAATGTTTTGTCATGGTTTACCTTGTCACACGTACATTCTCTTCATTTTTCAAAGTTCATTCTTATTTTCTTTCATTGAAATGCAAGAGTTGGAATATTTCTGTAGTGTTTTGTCATGGTTTACCTTGTCACAATTACATTCTCTTGATTTTTCAAAGTTCATTTTTGAATTTCTTTCGTAAAAATGCAATAGTTGGAATATTTCAGTATTGTTTTGTTGTGGTTTACCTTGTCCCAGTTACATTCTCTTGATTTTTCAAAGTTCATTTTTGAATTTCTTTCGTTGAAATGCAAGAGTTGGAATATTTCAGTAGTGTTTTGTCATGGTTTACCTTGTCACAGTTACATTCTATTGATTTTTCAAAGTTAATTTTGAATTTCCTTCGTTGAAATGCAAGAGTTGTAATATTTCAGTAGTGTTTTGTCTTGCTTTACCTTGTCACACTTACATTCTCTTGATTTAAAAGTTCATTTGGGATTTCTTTCGTTGAAATGCAAGAGTTGGAATATTTCAGTAGTGTTTTGTCATGGTTTACCTTTTACCTATTACATTCTCTTTATTTTTCAAAGTTCATTTTGGATTTCTTTCGTTGAAATGCAAGAGTTGGAATATTTCAGTAGTGTTTTGTGATGATTTACCTTGTAACAGTTACATTCTCTTGATTTTTCAAAGTTCATTTTGGTTTTCTTTCGTTGAAATGCAAGAGTTGGAATATTTCAGTAGTATTATGTCGTGGTTTACCCTGTCACAGGTACATTATCTTGATGTTTCAAAGTTCATTTTGGATTTCATTCGTTGAAATGCAAGAGTTGGAATATTTCAATAGTGTTTTGTCGTGGTTTACCTTGTCAAACTTACATTCTCTTTATTTTTTCAATTTCATTTTGGATTTCTTTCGTTGAAGTGCAAGAGTTGGAATATTTCAGTAGTGATTTGTTATGGTTGACCTTGTCATAGTGACATTCTCTTGATTTTTCAAATTTCATTTTGGATTTCTTTCTTTGAAATGCAAGAGTTGGAATATTTCAGTAGTGTTTTGTCATGGTTTACCTTGTCACAGTTACATTATCTTGATTTTTCAAAGTTCATTTGGGATTTCTTTCGTTGAAATGCAAGAGTTGGAATATTTAAGTAGTGTTTTGTCGTGCTTTACCTAGTCACAGTTACATTCTCTTAATTTTTCAAAGTTCATTTTGGATTTCTTTCGTAGAAATGCAAGAGTTGGAATATTTCAGAAGTGTTTGGTTGTGCTTTACCTTGTCAAAGTTACATTCTCTTGATTTTTCAAAGTTCATTTTGGATTTCTTTCGTTGAAATGCAAGAGTTGGAATAATTCAGTAGTGTTTTGTCATGGTTTACCTTGTCACACGTACATTCTCTTGATTTTTCAAAGTTCATTCTTATTTTATTTCATTGAAATGCAAGAGTTGGAATATTTCTGTTGTGTTTTGTCATGGTTTACCTTGTCACACTTACATTCTCTTGATTTTTCAAATTTCATTTTTGAATTTCTTTCTTTGAAATGCAAGAGTTGGATTATTTCATTAGTGTTTTGTCGTGGTTTACCTTGTCACATTTACATTCTATTGATTTTTCAAAGTTAATTTTGAATTTCTTTCGTTGAAATGCAAGAGTTGGAATATTTCAGTAGTGTTTTGTCGTGCTTTACCTTGTCAAACTTACATTCTCTTGATTTTTCAAAGTTCATTTGGGATTTCTTTCGTTGAAATGCAAGAGTTGCAATATTTCAGTAGTGTTTTGTCATGGTTTACCTTTTACCTGTTACATTCTCTTGATTTTTCAAAAATCATTTTGGATTTCTTTCGTTGAAATGCAAGAGTTGGAATATTTCAGTAGTGTTTTGTTATGATTTACCTTGTACCAGCTACATTTTCTTGATTTTTACAAGTTCATTTTGGTTTTCTTTCGTTGAAATGCAAGAGTTGGAATATTTCAGTAGTGTTATGTCGTGGTTTACCCTGTCACAGGTACATTCTCTTGATTTTTCAAAGTTCATTTTGGATTTCATTCGTTGAAATGCAAGAGTTGGAATATTTCAATAGTGTTTTTTCTTGGTTTACCTTGTCAAACTTACATTCTCTTGATTTTTTCAATTTCATTTTGGATTTCTTTAGTTGAAGTGCAAGAGTTGGAATATTTCAGTAGTGTTTTGTCGTGGTTTACCGTGTCACAGTTACATTATCTTGATTTTTCAAAGCTCATTTTGAATTTCTTTTGTTGAAATGCAAGAGTTGGAATATTTCAGTAGTGTTTTGTCGTGGTTTACCCCGTCATAGTTACATTCTCTTGATTTTTCAAAGTTCATTTTGGGATCTCTTTCGTTGAAATGCAAGAGTTAGAATATTTCAGTAGTGATTTGTTATGGTTTACCTTGTCACAGTCACATTCTCTTGATTTTTAAAAGTTCATTTTGGATTTCTTTCGTTGAAATGCAAGAGTTGGAATATTTCAGTAGTGTTTTGTCGTGCTTTACCTAGTCACAGTTACATTCTCTTTTTTTTCAAAGTTCATTTTGGATTTCTTTCGTAGAAATTCAAGAGTTGGAATATTTCAGTATTGTTTTGTTGTGCTTTAACTTGTCACTGTTACATTCTCTTGATTTTTCAAAGTTCATTTTGGATTTCTTTCGTTGAAATGCAAGAGTTGGAATATTTCAGTAATGTTTTGTCATGGTTTACCTTGTCACACGTACATTCTCTTCATTTTTCAAAGTTCATTCTTATTTTCTTTCATTGAAATGCAAGAGTTGGAATATTTCTGTAGTGTTTTGTCATGGTTTACCTTGTCACAATTACATTCTCTTGATTTTTCAAAGTTCATTTTTGAATTTCTTTCGTAAAAATGCAAGAGTTGGAATATTTCAGTAGTGTTTTGTCGTGGTTTACCTTGTCCCAGTTACATTCTATTGATTTTTCAAAGTTCATTTTTGAATTACTTTCGTTGAAATGCAAGAGTTGGAATATTTCAGTAGTGTTTTGTCGTGGTTTACCTTGTCACAGTTACATTCTATTGATTTTTCAAAGTTCATTTTGAATTTCCTTCGTTGAAATGCAAGAGTTGGAATATTTCAGTAGTGTTTTGTCGTGCTTTACCTTGTCACACTTACATTCTCTTGATTTAAAAGTTCATTTGGGATTTCTTTCGTTGAAATGCAAGAGTTGGAATATTTCAGTAGTGTTTTGTCATGGTTTACCTTTTACCTATTACATTCTCTTTATTTTTCAAAGTTCATTTTGGATTTCTTTCGTTGAAATGCAAGAGTTGGAATATTTCAGTAGTCTTTTGTTATGATTTACCTTGTAACAGTTACATTCTCTTGATTTTTCAAAGTTCATTTTGGTTTTCTTTCATTGAAATGCAAGAGTTGGAATATTTCAGTACTATTATGTCGTGGTTTACCCTGTCACAGGTACATTCTCTTGATGTTTCAAAATTCATTTTGGATTTCATTCGTTGAAATGCAAGAGTTGGAATATTTCAATAGTGTTTTGTCGTGGTTTACCTTGTCAAACTTACATTCTCTTTATTTTTTCAATTTCATTTTGGATTTCTTTCGTTGAAGTGCAAGAGTTGGAATATTTCAGTAGTGATTTGTTATGGTTGACCTTGTCATAGTGACATTCTCTTGATTTTTCAAAGTTCATTTTGGATTTCTTTCGTTGAAATGCAAGAGTTGGAATATTTCAGTAGTGTTTTGTCATGGTTTACCTTGTCACAGTTACATTATCTTGATTTTTCAAAGTTCATTTGGGATTTCTTTCGTTGAAATGCAAGAGTTGGAATATTTCAGTAGTGTTTTGTCGTGCTTTACCTTGTCACAGTTACATTCTATTGATTTTTCAAATTTCATTTTGAATTTCCTTCGTTGAAATGCAAGAGTTTGAATATTTCAGTAGTGTTTTGTCGTGCTTTACCTTGTCACACTTACATTCTCTTGATTTAAAAGTTCATTTGGGATTTCTTTCGTTGAAATGCAAGAGTTGGAATATTTCAGTAGTGTTTTGTCATGGTTTACCTTTTACCTATTACATTCTCTTTATTTTTCAAAGTTCATTTTGGATTTCTTTCGTTGAAATGCAAGAGTTGGAATATTTCAGTAGTCTTTTGTTATGATTTACCTTGTAACAGTTACATTCTCTTGATTTTTCAAAGTTCATTTTGGTTTTCTTTCATTGAAATGCAAGAGTTGGAATATTTCAGTACTATTATGTCGTGGTTTACCCTGTCACAGGTACATTCTCTTGATGTTTCAAAATTCATTTTGGATTTCATTCGTTGAAATGCAAGAGTTGGAATATTTCAATAGTGTTTTGTCGTGGTTTACCTTGTCAAACTTACATTCTCTTTATTTTTTCAATTTCATTTTGGATTTCTTTCGTTGAAGTGCAAGAGTTGGAATATTTCAGTAGTGATTTGTTATGGTTGACCTTGTCATAGTCACATTCTCTTGATTTTTCAAAGTTCATTTTGGATTTCTTTCGTTGAAATGCAAGAGTTGGAATATTTCAGTAGTGTTTTGTCATGGTTTACCTTGTCACAGTTACATTATCTTGATTTTTCAAAGTTCATTTGGGATTTCTTTCGTTTAAATGCAAGAGTTGGAATATTTCAGTAATGTTTTGTCATGGTTTACCTTGTCACACGTACATTCTCTTCATTTTTCAAAGTTCATTCTTATTTTCTATCATTGAAATGCAAGAGTTGGAATATTTCTGTAGTGTTTTGTCATGGTTTACCTTGTCACAGTTACATTCTCTTCATTTTTCAAAGTTCATTTTTTGAATTTCTTTCGTAAAAGTGCAAGAGTTAGAATATTGCAGTTGTGTTTTGTTGTTCTTTACCTTGTCACTGTTGCATTCTCTTGACTTTTCAAAGTTCATTTTTGAATTTCTTTCGTAGAAGTGGGTGAGCTGGAATATTTCAGTTGTGTTGTGTTATGGTTTCCCTTATCATACTTGCATTCTCTTGATTTTTCAAAGTTTATTTTGATTTTTCTTAGTTGAAATGAAAGAGTTGGAATATTGCAGTAGTGTTATGTCGTGGTTTACCCTGTCACAGATACATTCTCTTGATGTTTCAAAGTTCATTTTGGATTTCATTCGTTGAAATGCAAGAGTTGGAATATTTCAATAGTGTTTTTTCGTGGTTTACCTTGTCAAACTTACATTCTCTTGATTTTTTCAATTTCATTTTGGATTTCTTTCGTTGAAGTGCAAGAGTTGGAATATTTCAGTAGTGTTTAGTCGTGGTTTACCGTGTCACAGTTACATTATCTTGATTTTTCAAAGCTCATTTTGGATTTCTTTTGTTGAAATGCAAGAGTTGGAATATTTCAGTAGTGATTTGTCGTGGTTTACCCCGTCATAGTTACTTTCTCTTGATTTTTCAAAGTTCATTTTGGATCTCTTTCATTGAAATGCAAGAGTTAGAATATTTCAGTAGTGTTTTGTTATGGTTTACCTTGTCACAGTTAAATTCTCTTGATTTTTCAAAGTTCATTTTGGATTTCTTTCGTTGAAATGCAAGAGTTGGAATATTTCAGTAGTGTTTTGTCGTGCTTTACCTAGTCACAGTTACATTCTCTTTTTTTTAAAAGTTAATTTTGGATTTCTTTCGTAGAAATGCAAGAGTTGGAATATTTCAGTAGTGTTTTGTTGTGCTTTGCCTTGTCACAGTTACATTCTCTTGATTTTTCAAAGTTCATTTTGGATTTCTTTCGTTGAAATGCAAGAGTTGGAATATTTCAGTAGTGTTTTGTCATGGTTTACCTTGTCACACGTACATTCTCTTCATTTTTCAAAGTTCATTCTTATTTTCTTTCATTGAAATGAAAGAGTTGGAATATTTCTGTAGTGTTTTGTCATGGTTTACCTTGTCACAATTACATTCTCTTGATTTTTCAAAGTTCATTTTTGAATTTCTTTCGTAAAAATGCAAGAGTTGGAATATTTCAGTAGTGGTTTGTCGTGGTTTACCTTGTCACAGTTACATTCTCTTGATTTTTCAAAGTTCATTTTTTAATTATTTTCGTTGAAATGCAAGAGTTGTAATATTTAAGTAGTGTTTTGTCGTGGTTTACCTTGTCACATTTACATTCTCTTGATTTTTCAAAGTTAATTTTGAATTTCTTTCGTTGAAATGCAAGAGTTGGAATATTTCAGTAGTGTTTTGTCGTGCTTTACCTTGTCACACTTACATTCTCTTGATTTAAAAGTTCATTTGGGATTTCTTTCGTTGAAATGCAAGAGTTGGAATATTTCAGTAGTGTTTTGTCATGGTTTAACTTTTAACTATTACATTCTCTTTATTTTTCAAAGTTCATTTTGTATTTCTTTCGTTGAAATGCAAGAGTTGGAATATTTCAGTAGTCTTTTGTTATGATTTACCTTGTAACAGTTACATTCTCTTGATTTTTCAAAGTTCATTTTGGTTTTCTTTCATTGAAATGCAAGAGTTGGAATATTTCAGTACTATTATGTCGTGGTTTACCCTGTCACAGGTACATTCTCTTGATTTTTCAAATTTCATTTTGGATTTCATTCGTTGAAATGCAAGAGTTGGAATATTTCAATAGTGTTTTGTCGTGGTTTACCTTGTCAAACTTACATTCTCTTTATTTTTTCAATTTCATTTTGGATTTCTTTCGTTGAAGTGCAAGAGTTGGAATATTTCAGTAGTGATTTGTTATGGTTGACCTTGTCATAGTGACATTCTCTTGATTTTTCAAAGTTCATTTTGGATTTCTTTCGTTGAAATGCAAGAGTTGGAATATTTCAGTAGTGTTTTGTCATGGTTTACCTTGTCACAGTTACATTATCTTGATTTTTCAAAGTTCATTTGGGATTTCTTTCGTTGAAATGCAAGAGTTGGAATATTTCAGTAGTGTTTTGTCGTGCTTTACCTTGTCACAGTTACATTCTATTGATTTTTCAAAGTTCATTTTGAATTTCATTCGTTGAAATGCAAGAGTTGGAATATTTCAGTAGTGTTTTGTTGTGCTTTACCTTGTCACACTTACATTCTCTTGATTTAAAAGTTCATTTGGGATTTCTTTCGTTGAAATGCAAGAGTTGGAATATTTCAGTAGTGTTTTGTCATGGTTTACCTTTTACCTATTACATTCTCTTTATTTTTCAAAGTTCATTTTGGATTTCTTTCGTTGAAATGCAAGAGTTGGAATATTTCAGTAGTCTTTTGTTATGATTTACCTTGTAACAGTTACATTCTCTTGATTTTTCAAAGTTCATTTTGGTTTTCTTTCATTGAAATGCAAGAGTTGGAATATTTCAGTACTATTATGTCGTGGTTTACCCTGTCACAGGTACATTCTCTTGATGTTTCAAAATTCATTTTGGATTTCATTCGTTGAAATGCAAGAGTTGGAATATTTCAATAGTGTTTTGTCGTGGTTTACCTTGTCAAACTTACATTCTCTTTATTTTTTCAATTTCATTTTGGATTTCTTTCGTTGAAGTGCAAGAGTTGGAATATTTCAGTAGTGATTTGTTATGGTTGACCTTGTCATAGTGACATTCTCTTGATTTTTCAAAGTTCATTTTGGATTTCTTTCGTTGAAATGCAAGAGTTGGAATATTTCAGTAGTGTTTTGTCATGGTTTACCTTGTCACAGTTACATTATCTTGATTTTTCAAAGTTCATTTGGGATTTCTTTCGTTGAAATGCAAGAGTTGGAATATTTCAGTAATGTTTTGTCATGGTTTACCTTGTCACACGTACATTCTCTTGATTTTTCAAAGTTCATTCTTATTTTCTATCATTGAAATGCAAGAGTTGGAATATTTCTGTAGTGTTTTGTCATGGTTTACCTTGTCACAATTACATTCTCTTGATTTTTCAAAGTTCATTTTTGAATTTCTTTCGTAAAAATGAAAGAGTTGGAATATTTCAGTAGTGTTTTATCGTGGTTTACCTTGTCCCAGTTACATTCTATTGATTTTTCAAAGTTCATTTTTAATTTCTTTGGTTGAAATGCAAGACTTGGAATATTTCAGTAGTGTTTTGTCATGGTTTACCTTGCCACAGTTACATTCTATTGATTTTTCAAAGTTCATTTTGAATTTCATTCGTTGAAATGCAAGAGTTGGAATATTTCAGTAGTGTTTTGTCGTGCTTTACCTTGTCACACTTACATTCTCTTGATTTAAAAGTTCATTTGGGATTTCTTTCGTTGAAATGCAAGAGTTGGAATATTTCATTAGTGTTTTGTCATGGTTTACCTTTTACCTATTACATTCTCTTTATTTTTCAAAGTTCTTTTTGGATTTCTTTCGTTGAAATGCAAGAGTTGGAATATTTCAGTAGTGTTTTGTTATGTTTTACCTTGTAACAGTTACATTCTCTTTATTTTTAAAAGTTCATTTTGGTTTTCTTTCGTTGAAATGCAAGAGTTGGAATATTTCAGTAGTATTATGTCGTGGTTTACCCTGTCACAGGTACATTATCTTGATGTTTCAAAGTTCATTTTGGATTTCATTCGTTGAAATGCAAGAGTTGGAATATTTCAATAGTGTTTTGTCGTGGTTTACCTTGTCAAACTTACATTCTCTTTATTTTTTCAATTTCATTTTGGATTTCTTTCGTTGAAGTGCAAGAGTTGGAATATTTCAGTAGTGATTTGTTATGGTTGACCTTGTCATAGTGACATTCTCTTGATTTTTCAAAGTTCATTTTGGATTTCTTTCGTTGAAATGCAAGAGTTGGAATATTTCAGTAGTGTTTTGTCATGGTTTACCTTGTCACAGTTACATTATCTTGATTTTTCAAAGTTCATTTGGGATTTCTTTCGTTGAAATGCAAGAGTTGGAATATTTAAGTAGTGTTTTGTCGTGCTTTACCTAGTCACAGTTACATTCTCTTAATTTTTCAAAGTTCATTTTGGATTTCTTTCGTAGAAATGCAAGAGTTGGAATATTTCAGCAGTGTTTGGTTGTGCTTTACCTTGTCAAAGTTACATTCTCTTGATTTTTCAAAGTTCATTTTGGATTCCTTTCGTTGAAATGCAAGAGTTGGAATAATTCAGTAGTGTTTTGTCATGGTTTACCTTGTCACACGTACATTCTCTTGATTTTTCAAAGTTCATTCTTATTTTCTTTCATTGAAATGCAAGAGTTGGAATATTTCTGTTGTGTTTTGTCATGGTTTACCTTGTCACACTTACATTCTATTGATTTTTCAAAGTTCATTTTTGAATTTATTTCTTTGAAATGCAAGAGTTGGATTATTTCAGTAGTGTTTTGTCGTGTTTTACCTTGACACAGTTACATTCTCTTGATTTTTCCAAGTTCATTTTGGATTTCTTTCGTTGAAATGCAAGAGTTGGAATATTTCAGTAGTGTTTTGTCGTGCTTTACCTTGTCAAACTTACATTCTCTTGATTTTTCAAAGTTCATTTGGGATTTCTTTCGTTGAAATGCAAGAGTTGCAATATTTCAGTAGTGTTTTGTCATGGTTTACCTTTTACCTGTTACATTCTCTTGATTTTTCAAAAATCATTTTGGATTTATTTCGTTGAAATGCAAGAGTTGGAATATTTCAGTAGTGTTTTGTTATGATTTACCTTGTACCAGCTACATTTTATTGATTTTTCAAAGTTCATTTTGAATTTCTTTCGTTGAAATGCAAGAGTTGGAATATTTCAGTAGTGTTTTGTCGTGCTTTACCTTGTCAAACTTACATTCTCTTGATTTTTCAAAGTTCATTTGGGATTTCTTTCGTTGAAATGCAAGAGTTGCAATATTTCAGTAGTGTTTTGTCATGGTTTACCTTTTACCTGTTATATTCTCTTGATTTTTCAAAAATCATTTTGGATTTATTTCGTTGAAATGCAAGAGTTGGAATATTTCAGTAGTGTTTTGTTGTGCTTTGCCTTGTCACAGTTACATTCTCTTGATTTTTCAAAGTTCATTTTGGATTTCATTCGTTGAAATGAAAGATTTGGAATATTTCAGTAGTGTTTTGTCATGGTTTACCTTGTCACACGTACATTCTCTTCATTTTTCAAAGTTCATTCTTATTTTCTTTCATTGAAATGCAAGAGTTGGAATATTTCTGTAGTGTTTTGTCATGGTTTACCTTGTCACAGTTACATTCTCTTCATTTTTCAAAGTTCATTTTTTGAATTTCTTTCGTAAAAGTGCAAGAGTTGGAATATTTCAGTTGTTTTTGTCGTTGTTTACCTTGTCACACTTGCATTCTCTTGACTTTTCAAAGTTTATTTTTGAATTTCTTTCGTAGAAGTGCAATATTTGGAATATTTCAGTAGTGTTTTGTCGTGGTTTACCTTGTCACACTTACATTCTCTTGATTTTTCAAAGTTCATTTTGAATTTCTTTCGTTGAAATGCAAGAGTTGGAATATTTCAGTAGTGTTTTGTCGTGCTTTACCTTGTCACACTTACATTCTCTTGATTTAAAAGTTCATTTGGGATTTCTTTCGTTGAAATGCAAGAGTTGGAATATTTCAGTAGTGTTTTGTCATGGTTTACCTTTTACCTATTACATTCTCTTTATTTTTCAAAGTTCATTTTGGATTTCTTTCGTTGAAATGCAAGAGTTGGAATATTTCAGTAGTCTTTTGTTATGATTTACCTTGTAACAGTTACATTCTCTTGATTTTTCAAAGTTCATTTTGGTTTTCTTTCATTGAAATGCAAGAGTTGGAATATTTCAGTACTATTATGTCGTGGTTTACCCTGCCACAGGTACATTCTCTTGATGTTTCAAAATTCATTTTGGATTTCATTCGTTGAAATGCAAGAGTTGGAATATTTCAATAGTGTTTTGTCGTGGTTTACCTTGTCAAACTTACATTCTCTTTATTTTTTAAATTTCATTTTGGATTTCTTTCGTTGAAGTGCAAGAGTTGGAATATTTCAGTAGTGATTTGTTATGGTTGACCTTGTCATAGTCACATTCTCTTGATTTTTCAAAGTTCATTTTGGATTTCTTTCGTTGAAATGCAAGAGTTGGAATATTTCAGTAGTGTTTTGTCATGGTTTACCTTGTCACAGTTACATTATCTTGATTTTTCAAAGTTCATTTGGGATTTCTTTCGTTGAAATGCAAGAGTTGTAATATTTCAGTAGTGTTTTGTCGTGCTTTACCTTGTCACAGTTACATTCTATTGATTTTTCAAAGTTCATTTTGAATTTCTTTCGTTGAAATGCAAGAGTTGGAATATTTCAGTAGTGTTTTGTCGTGCTTTACCTTGTCACACTTACATTCTCTTGATTTAAAAGTTCATTTGGGATTTCTTTCGTTGAAATGCAAGAGTTGGAATATTTCAGTAGTGTTTTGTCATGGTTTACCTTTTACCTATTACATTCTCTTTATTTTTCAAAGTTCTTTTTGGATTTCTTTCGTTGAAATGCAAGAGTTGGAATATTTCAGTAGTCTTTTGTTATGATTTACCTTGTAACAGTTACATTCTCTTGATTTTTCAAAGTTCATTTTGGTTTTCTTTCATTGAAATGCAAGAGTTGGAATATTTCAGTACTATTATGTCGTGGTTTACCCTGTCACAGGTACATTCTCTTGATGTTTCAAAATTCATTTTGGATTTCATTCGTTGAAATGCAAGAGTTGGAATATTTCAATAGTGTTTTGTCGTGGTTTACCTTGTCAAACTTACATTCTCTTTATTTTTTCAATTTCATTTTGGATTTCTTTCGTTGAAGTGCAAGAGTTGGAATATTTCAGTAGTGATTTGTTATGGTTGACCTTGTCATAGTGACATTCTCTTGATTTTTCAAAGTTCATTTTGGATTTCTTTCGTTGAAATGCAAGAGTTGGAATATTTCAGTAGTGTTTTGTCATGGTTTACCTTGTCACAGTTACATTATCTTGATTTTTCAAAGTTCATTTGGGATTTCTTTCGTTGAAATGCAAGAGTTGGAATATTTCAGTAATGTTTTGTCATGGTTTACCTTGTCACACGTACATTCTCTTCATTTTTCAAAGTTCATTCTTATTTTCTTTCATTGAAATGCAAGAGTTGGAATATTTCTGTAGTGTTTTGTCATGGTTTACCTTGTCACAATTACATTCTCTTGATTTTTCAAAGTTCATTTTTGAATTTCTTTCGTAAAAATGCAAGAGTTGGTATATTTCAGTAGTGTTTTGTCGTGGTTTACCTTGTCCCAGTTACATTCTATTGATTTTTCAAAGTTCATTTTTGAATTTCTTTCGTTGAAATGCAAGAGTTGGAATATTTCAGTAGTGTTTTGTCATGGTTTACCTTGTCACAGTTACATTCTATTGATTTTTCAAAGTTCATTTTGAATTTCCTTCGTTGAAATGCAAGAGTTGGAATATTTCAGTAGTGTTTTGTCGTGCTTTACCTTGTCACACTTACATTCTCTTGATTTAAAAGTTCATTTGGGATTTCTTTAGTTGAAATTCAAGATTTGGAATATTTAAGTAGAGTTTTGTCATGGTTTACCTTTTACCTATTACATTCTCTTTATTTTTCAAAGTTCATTTTGGATTTCTTTCGTTGAAATGCAAGAGTTGGAATATTTCAGTAGTGTTTTGTTATGATTTACCTTGTAAAAGTTACATTCTCTTGATTTTTCAAAGTTCATTTTGGTTTTCTTTCGTTGAAATGCAAGAGTTGGAATATTTCAGTAGTATTATGTCGTGGTTTACCCTGTCACAGGTACATTATCTTGATGTTTCAAAGTTCATTTTGGATTTCATTCGTTGAAATGCAAGAGTTGGAATATTTCAATAGTGTTTTGTCGTGGTTTACCTTGTCAAACTTACATTCTCTTTATTTTTTCAATTTCATTTTGGATTTCTTTCGTTGAAGTGTAAGAGTTGGAATATTTCAGTAGTGATTTGTTATGGTTGACCTTGTCATAGTCACATTCTCTTGATTTTTCAAAGTTCATTTTGGATTTCTTTCGTTGAAATGCAAGAGTTGGAATATTTCAGTAGTGTTTTGTCATGGTTTACCTTGTCACAGTTACATTATCTTGATTTTTCAAAGTTCATTTGGGATTTCTTTCGTTGAAATGCAAGAGTTGGAATATTTAAGTAGTGTTTTGTCGTGCTTTACCTAGTCACAGTTACATTCTCTTAATTTTTCAAAGTTCATTTTGGATTTCTTTCGTAGAAATGCAAGAGTTGGAATATTTCAGCAGTGTTTGGTTGTGCTTTACCTTGTCAAAGTTACATTCTCTTGATTTTTCAAAGTTCATTTTGGATTTCTTTCGTTGAAATGCAAGAGTTGGAATAATTCAGTAGTGTTTTGTCATGGTTTACCTTGTCACACGTACATTCTCTTGATTTTTCAAAGTTCATTCTTATTTTCTTTCATTGAAATGCGAGAGTTGGAATATTTCTGTTGTGTTTTGTCATGGTTTACCTTGTCACACTTACATTCTCTTGATTTTTCAAAGTTCATTTTTGAATTTCTTTCATTGAAATGCAAGAGTTGGAATATTTCATTAGTGTTTTGTCGTGTTTTACCTTGTCACAGTTACATTCTCTTGATTTTTCCAAGTTCATTTTGGATTTCTTTCGTTGAAATGCAAGAGTTGGAATATTTCAGTAGTGTTTTGTCGTGGTTTACCTTGTCAAACTTACATTCTCTTGATTTTTCAAAGTTCATTTTGGATTTCTTTCGTTGAAATGCAAGAGTTGCAATATTTCAGTAGTGTTTTGTCATGGTTTACCTTTTACCTGTTACATTCTCTTGATTTTTCAAAAATCATTTTGGATTTATTTCGTTGAAATGCAAGAGTTGGAATATTTCAGTAGTGTTTTGTTATGATTTACCTTGTACCAGATACATTTTCTTGATTTTTACAAGTTCATTTTGGTTTTCTTTCGTTGAAATGCAAGAGTTGGAATATTTCAGTAGTGTTATGTCGTGGTTTACCCTGTCACAGGTACATTCTCTTGATGTTTCAAAGTTCATTTTGGATTTCATTCGTTGAAATGCAAGAGTTGGAATATTTCAATAGTGTTTTTTCGTGGTTTACCTTTTCAAACTTGCATTCTCTTGATTTTTTCAATTTCATTTTGGATTTCTTTCGTTGAAGTGCAAGAGTTGGAATATTTCAGTAGTGTTTAGTCGTGGTTTACCGTGTCACAGTTACATTCTCTTGATTTTTCAAAGTTCATTTTGAATTTCTTTTGTTGAAATGCAAGAGTTGGAATATTTCAGTAGTGTTTTCAGTAGTGAATGTAACTGTGACAAAGTAAACCGCAACATGGTAATACAGACATATTTCAACTCTTGCTTTTCAATGACATAAATCCAAAATGAACGTTGGAAAATCAAGAGAATGTAACTTTGACATGGTAAGCCACGAAAAGAGACTACTGAAATATTCAAACTCTTGCTATTCAAGGAAAGAAATTCCAAATAACCTTTGACAAATCAATAGAATGTAACTGTGACAAGGTAAAGCACTACAAAACACTACTGAAATATTCCAACTCTTGCATTTCAATGAAAGAAATCCAAAATGAACTTTGAAAAATCAAGAGAATATAAGTGTAACAAGGTAAAGCACAACAAAACACTACTGAAATATTCCAACTCTTGCATTTACACGAAAGAAATCCAAAATGAATTTTGAAAAATCAATAGAATGTAACTTTGACAAGGTAAACCACTACAAAACACTACTGAAATATTCCAACTCTTGCATTTCAACGAAAGAAATTCTAAAATGAACTTTGAAAAAATCAAGAGAATGTAAATGTGACAAGGTAAACTATGACAAAACACTACTGAAATATTCCAACTCTTGCATTTCAACGAAAGAGATCCAAAATGAACTTTGAAAAATCAAGAGAATGTAACTGTGACTAGGTAAAGCACGACAAAACGCTACTGAAATATTCCAACTCTTGCATTTCAACGAAAGAAATTCTAAAATGAACTTTGAAAAAATCAAGAGAATGTAAGTGTGACAAGGTAAACTATGACAAAACACTACTGAAATATTCCAACTCTTGCATTTCAACGAAAGAGATCCAAAATGGACTTTGAAAAATAAAGAGAATGCAACTGTGACAAGGTAAACCATAACAAAACACTACTGAAATATTCCAACTCTTACATTTCAACGAAAGAAATTCCAAAATGAACTTTAAAAAATCAAGAGAATGTAACTATGACAGGGTAAACCACGACAAAACACTACTGAAATATTCCAACTCTTGCATTTCAACGAAAGAAATCCAAAAGGAACTTTGAAAAGTCAAGAGAATGTAATTGTGACAAGGTAAACCACAACAAAACACTACTGAAATATTCCAACTCTTGCATTTCTACGAAATAAATCCAAAATGAACTTTGAAAAATTAAGAGAATGTAACTGTGACTAGGTAAAGCACGACAAAACACTGCTGAAATATTCCAACTCTTGCATTTCAACGAAAGAGATCCAAAATGAACTTTGAAAAATCAAGAGAATGTAACTGTGACAAGGTAAACCATAACAAAACACTACTGAAATATTCCAACTCTTGCATTTCAACGAAAGAAATTCCAAAATGAACTTTGAAAAATCAAGAGAACTTAACTATGACCGGGTAAACCACTACAAAACACTACAGAAATATTCCAACTCTTACATTTCAACGAAAGAAATTCAAAATGAACTTTGAAAAATCAAGAGAATGTAACTGTGACACGGTAAACCACGACAAAACACTACTGAAATATTCCAACTCTTGCATTTCAACGAAAGAAATCCAAAATGAACTATGAAAAATCAAGAGAATGTAAGTGTGACAAGGTAAACCAAGACAAAACACTATTGAAATATTCCAACTCTTGCATTTCAACGAATGAAATCCAAAATGAACTTTGAAAAATCAAGAGAATATAACTGTGACAGGGTAAACCACGACAAAACACTACTGAAATATTCCAACTCTTGTATTTCAATGGAAGAAATCCAAAAATAAACTTTGAAAAATCAAGAGAACGTAACTGCGACAGGGTAACCCGCAACAAAACACTACTGAAATATTCCAACTCTTGCATTTCAACGAATGAAATCCAAAATGAACTTTGAAACATCAAGAGAATGTAACTGTGACAAGGTAAACCACGACAAAACACTAATAAAACATTCCAACTCTTGCATTTCACGAAAGAAATTCAAAATGAACTTTGAAAAATCAAGAGAATGTAACTGTGACATGGTAAACTACGACAAAACACTACTGAAATATTCCAACTCTTGCATTTCAACGAAAGAAATCCTAAATGAACTTTGAAACATCAAGAGAATGTAACTGTGACAAGGTGAACCATAACAAAACACTACTAAAATATTCCAACTCTTGCATTTCAACGAAAGAAATCCAAAAATGAACTTTGAAAAATCTAGGCAATGTAACTGTGACAAGATAAACCACAACAAAACACAACTGAAATATTCCAACTCTTGCATTTCAACGAAAGAAATCCAAAATGAACTTCGAAAAATCAAGAGAATGTAACTTTGACACGGTAAACCTCGACAAAACACTACTGAAATATTCCAACTCTTGCATTTCACGAAAAAAAATTCAAAATGAACTTTGAAAAATCTAGGCAATGTAACTGTGACAAGGTAAACCACGGCAACACACTACTGAAATATTCCGACTCTTGCATTTCAACGAAAGAAATTCAAAATGAACTTTGAAAAATCAAGAGAATGTAACTGTGACAAGGTAAATCACGACAAAACACTACTGAAATATTCCAACTCTTGCCTTTCAACGAAAGAAATTCCAAATGAACTTTGAAAAATCAAGAGAATGTAACTGTGACAAGGTGAACCACGACAAAACACTTCTAAAATATTCCAACTCTTGCATTTCAACGAAAGAAATCCAAAATGAACTTTGAAAAATCAAGAGAATGTAACTATGACAGGGTAAACCACGACAAAACACTACTGAAATATTCCAACTCTAGCATTTCAACGAAAGAAATTCAAATGAACATGGAAAAATCAAGAGAATGTAACTCTAACATGGTAAACCATGACAAGACACTACTAAAATATTCCAACTCTTGCATTTCAACGAATGAAATCCAAAATGAACTTTGAAACATCAAGAGAATTTAACTGTGACAAGGCAAACTATAACAAAACACTACTGAAATATTCCAAATCTTGTATTTCAAGAAAGAAATTTCCAAAATGAACTTTGAAAAATCAAGAGAATGTAACTGTGACAAGCTAAACTACGACAAAAAACTACTGAAATATTCCAACTCTTGCATTTCAACGAAAGAAATCCAAAACGAACTTCGAAAAATCAAGAGAATGTAACTGTGACCAGGTGAACCATAACAAAACCCTACTGAAATATTCCAACTCTTGCATTTCAATGAAAGAAATCCAAAAATGAACTTTGAAAAATCTAGGCAATGTAACTGTGACAAGGTAAACCACAACAAAACACTACTGAAATATTCCAACTCTTGCATTTCAACGAAAGAAATCCAAAATGAACTTCGAAAAACCAAGAGAATGTAACCGTGACAAGGTAACCATGACAAAACACTACTGAAATATGCCAACTCTTTCATTTCAAGGAAATAAATCCAAAATGAGCTTTGAAAAATCAATAGAATGTAACTGTGACTCGGTAAACCTCGACAAAACACTATTGAAATATTCCAACTCTTATATTTCATGAAAGAAATTCGAAATGAACTTTGAAAAATCTAGGCAATGTAACTGTGACAAGGTAAACCACGGCAACACACTACTGAAACATTCCGACTCTTGCATTTCAACGAAAGAAATTCAAAATGAACTTTGAAAAATCAAGAGAATGTAACTGTGACAAGGTAAATCACGACAAAACACTACTGAAATATTCGAACTCTAGCATTTTAACGAAAGAAATTCCTAATGAACTTTGAAAAATCAAGAGAATGTTACTGTGACAAGGTAAACCACGACAAAACACTACAATAATATTCCAACTCTTGCATTTCAACGAAAGAAATGCAAAATGAACTTTGAAAAATTCAAGAGAATGTAACTGTGACAGGGTAAACCACGACAAAGCACTACTGAAATATTCCAATTCTTGCATTTCAACGAAACAAATCCAAAATGAACTTTGAAACATCTAGAGAGTGTAACTGTGACACGTTAAATCACGACTAAACACTACTTAAATATTTCAACTGTTGTATTTCAACGAAAGAAATTCAAATGAACTTTGAAAAATCAAGAGAATGTAACCGTGACAAGGTAAACCATGACAAATCGCTACTGAAATATTCCAACTCTTGTAATTCAACGGAAGAAAGCCAAAATGAACTTTGAAAAATCAAGAGTATGTAACTGTGACAAGGTAAACAACGACAAAACACTACTGAAATATTCCAACTCTTGCATTTCAACGAAAGAAATTCAAATGAACTTTGAAAAAACACGACAAAACACTACTGAAATATTCCAACTCTTGCATTTCAACGAAAGAAATTCAAATGAACTTTGAAAAAGCAAGAGAATGTAACTGTGACAAGGTAAACCACAACAAAATACTGCTGAATTATTCCAATTCTTGCATTTAAACGAAAGAAATACAAATTAACTTTGAAATATAAAGAGAATGTAACTTTGTCATGGTTAACCATAACAAAACACTGCTGAGATTATGCAACACTTTCATTTCAACAAAATAAATTTAAAATGAACTTTGAAAAATCGTGAGAATGTAAATAGGACCGGGTAAACCACGACAAAACACTACTGAAATATTCCAACTCTTGCATTTCAACGAAAGAAATTCAAAATGAATTTTGAAACATCTAGAGAGTGTAACTCTGACACGGTAAACCACGACAAAACACTACTGAAATATTCCAACTCTTGCATTTCAACGAAAGAAATTCAAATGAACTTTTAAAAATCAAGAGAATGTAACTTTGAAAAGGTAAACCAAAACGGACCGCTACTGAAATATTCCAAGTCTTGAATTTCAACGAAAGAAATACAGAATTAACTTTGAAAAATCAAGAGAATGTAACTGTGACAAGGTAAACCACGTCAAAACACTACTGAAATATTCCAACTCTTGCATTTCAACGAAAGAAATTAAAATGAACTTTGAAAAATCAAGAGAATGCAAATATGACAGGGTAAATCACGACAAAGCACTACTGAAATATTCCAACTCTTGCATTTCAAGGAAAGAAATTCAAATGAACTTTGAAAAATAAAGAGAATGTAACTATGACACGGGAAACCACAACAAAACACTACTGAAATATTCCAACTCTTGCATTTCAACGAAAGAAATCCAAATGAACTTTGAAAAATCAAGAGAATGTAACTGTGACAGTTACACATCAAGAGAATGTAATGGTGGGAGGGGGAGCCAAAAAGTTTGGGTATGGGGCCTTTTGTGTCTCAAAATGCGCAAATAAAAAAGTATTAAAAAATGGGGGGCAAAAAAGTTGGGGGGCCCTTTGGGGCTTTGGGGGCCCCAGGGGGCCTTTGGGGGCCCGGGGGGTATTTGAGGGTCAGGGGGCATTTGGGGACCCGGGGGCCCTTTGGGGGCGCGGGGGCCCGGGGGCCCTTTGGGGGCCCGGGGGGAAAGGGCCCTTTGGGATTGGGGTAGGGGGTCCCTTTGAGGTTGGGATAGGGGACATCACAACACTGTTCAAATGGAACTTGTGTATTATAACGACCACAGAGTTTCACCCCAAATCACCTTCTAAAATGTCTCAATCGGTTTCGCCCAAATAATCCCCTAAAAGTAATTTCTGCGTGTTCCTTTTGTTTTGGCATCCCTGCGCTGTCACATTTGAAATTCCTAGGAAACCCTTTCCCGGGTTAATCTCTTCATCTCTAAGATGTTCCTAGCTACTCTATTATGGTTTCGATAGAATATCAATTTATCACTCTGACCTAAAGATCGGAGAAGCCATATTTAAAAATAGAATATTAATTTATCTATGTCACTAAAGATCAGAGAAGCCATATTTAAAAATAGAATTTCTATCTCTTTAGAATCCCGTATAATTCCTAGGAAACAAGTGATGCCATTTCTAATTCCCCTTTCGTAGATAAATAATTCCCCTCGATTATGCAAATCAATTTCTCGGAAATCCTCTCCCCTTCATTTATGCAAATCAAGTTCTTGGAAATCCACTTCCCCCTCGAGTCCTAGATCAATACATCTCTCCCCCGTTAGTGCGCATGTGCAAACTTAGCCCCGGAGACATTACACCTAGACGAACAACAACAAATCAATTGACCTTGAAAGAGGTGTCATTGACCCGTTAGAATCAATAAACCATGAAAATACATCAAAGTGAAAAAAAATACTGTTTTTTCATTCTCAGTGACAAAAACCATAATAACATACATAAATTATGTAGGGTCACGAGTTATAGATAGCTCCCTACTGGTGAAACTTCAAAAAAGCCTCATTCGATTGGATATTCAAAGGGCTAGTACCCTTTTTAATAGTCGAAAGTGATTGGAGGACAACTCGCCCCCTCCCCCACACCCATCATTCCCCCAAACACATCCAATCAAAATTTTGAAATAGCCATTGTGTTCAGCGTAGTTGATTTCCAGATAGAAAATATGTTTTTGAGGAGGACACTCCCCCCAACCCTCAAGGCAAGGGTTTTTAAGCTATAGCCCGGGGGCATATAAGGTTTTGTATAGACAACTTTGTCGTAGAAACTTCAGCAAGGGCCCATTTGATTGGAAATTTAAATTGCTAGTTCCCTTTAATAGTCGAAAGTGATTCCAAGGCAACTGACACCCCTTCCACGCCCATCACTTCCAAAAACAAATCCAATCAAAATTTTGATATAGCCATTTTGTTCAACGTAGTTTAAATTTCTGGAAATTATATGTTAGAGCAGGACATTCCCCCCACAGCCTTCAGGGGCAGCGTTTACGATTTACATTTTGGGGCATGCATAACTCGAACTTAAGGAATATGTGTACGAATTTCAGAGTGGGTTAATTTGACATGACTACGAGAGTACTAGTCCACTTTTTAGGCGTCAAAAGATATCGGGGTCAACCAGTTCCCCCCCCCCCTCCAAATGCATCAAATAAACATTTTAAGATAGATGTTTTGTTAAAAATAGTTCAAAGATCATAGATAAAAAAATAGTTCAAAGATAAAAAAATCCGGTGTCGATACAACCCACCAGGGCTTGGGGGCGGACGTTGTAAGTTAATCCTCAGGGGCATGTATGGGTCTTTTGGAAGAGATGCTCGTATTAACTTCAAAGAGGGATCATTTGATTGGAAATTGAAAGTTCTAGTTCACTTTTAAGAGTCAAAAGAGAATGGACGGCATCTAGCGCCCCCCCCTCAATGCCCTTTTTTCCTGAAACCCATCCGATACGAACTATGAGATAACTTTTTTTTTTAATAGTTCAAAGACCACATAAAGAAAACTCAGGGGTCAAAACAGCCCCCCAGGGCCTGAGGGCAGGTGTTGTAAGTTATGGCCTGGGGGAATATATGGTTCTTATTGAAGGGCTGCTCGTAAAAAATTCAGAGATGGCTCATTTGATTGGAAATTGAAAGTTCTAGTTAAGTTCTTTAGAGTCAAAAGAGATTGGAGGGCAATTAGCCCCCCCACACCCCTCTCTCCCCAAATGTATCCAATAAAAATGTTGAGATAGCCATTAAGTTTAAATTTTCTCAAAAGTCAGATAACAAAAACTCAGCTGTCGTCACAACCCCCCAAGGCCTGGGGGCAGGCATTGTAAGTTATGCCATGGTGCATATATTGTTCGTATGAAATGGATTCTCGTATAAACTTCAGAGAGGGCTCATTTGATTGGATATTGAAAGTTCGAGCTCAATTTTTAATTGTCAAAAGAGATCCGTGGGCAGCTAGCCCCCCCCCCCCCGCCTTCTTTTTCAAAACCCATCTGATGAAAATTTTGAGACCGATATCTTGTTAAAAAAAATAGTTCAAAGGTTGGATAAGAAAAATTCCGGTGTCGATACAACCCCCAGGACTCGGGAAAAGGAGATTTAAGTCATGCCCTAAGGCATGTATGGTGCTCATGAGAGGGATGCTTGTTTAACTTTATAGAAGGCTCATTTGATTGGAAATTGGACGTTCTAGTTCACTTTTTAAGAGTAAAGAGAGTTAACATCGGCCCCCCCCCCCAACGCTCTATTTTTGTCTGCTACAAATTTTGAGATAGCCAGTGTTTTGGATTTGTTGAAAAATTAGATAAAAAACGCCCCCAATAGCCCGGGGATAGGCGTTGTAAGTGTTGTCCTGGGGGTGTATATGGTTCTTATGAAAGGGATGCTTGTATAAACTTCAGAGAGGGCTCATTTGATTGTAAATTGAAAGTTATAGTTCAATTACGTAGACTCAAATGAGTTTCAAGGGAACCAGCCCCCCCCCCACACACATACCATTTTTCCCCAAGCCTATCCGATAAAAATTTTATAATAGCCATTTCATTAAAAATAGTTCAAAGGTCAGATAAGAAAAATTCCTGTGTCGACGGAACCCGCCAGGATCCGGAGGCAGGCGTTATGAGTAATTCTGTAGGGTCATATATAATTCTTATGGAAGGGATGCTCGTGTAAACTTCGGAGAGGGCTCATTTGATTTGAAATTGAAATTTTTTGTTCACTTTTTGAAAGTCAGAGGAGATCAGAGGGCAACTAGCCCCCCTCCTCCACGCCCTAAATGCATCAGATTAAAATTTTTGAGATAGATATTTTGATAAAAAATAGGTCAAAATTCAGATAACAAAAAACTCCGGTGTCGACACAGCCCCCCAGGGCCCGGGGTTAAACGTTGTAAGTTATGAGTGGGGGGCATATATGGTTGTTATGGAAGGGATGCTCGTATAAAATTCCTAGAGCGCTCATTTGATTGGAAATTGAAAGTTTTAATTCACTTTTTAAGAGTCAAAAGTGATTGGAGGGCAGCTAGCCTGCCCCCACACTCCATTAATTTTTTTCCCAGAGACAGTTCATATAGAAGGGGTCGTCGTATAAACTTCAAATGGGGATCATTCGATTGTAAATCGAGAGTTCTAGTGCCTTTTTTAAGAGTCAAAAGTGATCAGAGGGTAACTCCCCCCCCCCCAAGTCCTTTTCCTCCAAATATATATGATAAGAAATTTGAGGTAGCCATTTTGTAAAAATAGTTCAAAGATCATATAACAAAAACTCCTTTACGTATGGTCATTTCGTTAAAAATAGTTCAAAGATCAGATAAGAAAAACATCGAAATTTATATTGTAGAAGTAGGAAAGAGTATTTTCAACTAGAAAGTCGTTCAATATAGGATTGGCGCCATAAATGTTGAGAAATTCCATGTAATTATGTCCACAAATCGGAAAATAAAATAAAATAGTGTATGAAAACCACAGCTTTTCGTTGATAGATAGTGTACCGGCATCCGATTTTGAATAATAGATTTTCCACTCATCTCAAGATAATTTTTAATATCAGGTGCACAGAATGTATACGTTAAGCCACGAGGATCAAAAAATTTTCTATAACTTCTTGTTTGAAAGATGCATAACCAATGCCCCGTCTTTACACTTGCTGGACTGCTATTAACGATGATAAGGGTATTGTTTCTATGTTGAATATGCTCCAGGAAATCTGAAGGTATGCTATAGGATTTGTATTTCGACATGTAGGGGTCCATATTAAATACACTGATTATTTGACTCGTGTTCATAGCGCCAAGTCTAATAAAACTCTGCCATCAAGGGTAATTTCCCAATGGGTTTCAAATTGATTTAGCGAGATTGATGCAATACTTTCCTCCAGCAGCTCGGCAAAGGTACACTCTAAACGTACAATACCCATCCGGACAATGTTCATATGTTGAGTACCGGACAAATCCAATACAATAATACCGTGAGTTTTTGCAAACATTTCTTCGGTTATACCATTTTCAAATAATTGTAAATCTCGATCTATTGACTGCATTGTCATTTCATATAAGATCCTGTAGTATTTATCAAAAGATAAATTGTAGAGAGTAATTTCATGTACTTTACATAAAAGCGATGAAAGCCCAAACATTTCAAATTTATGCGGGAAATTGGACCATGATCCAACAGCGCTAGAGCTTTTGCAAAAGCCAATGCCAATTTTGAAGGAATTTCGGCATTGATAAATGATGAATCATTATAGGTACGCGTACCCGTAGCAATATGGCGTTGATTCATGGGCGCCCATAAGCTGAAATCCAGGGGGGGGCAAACTTCGTCTAATTGCTACTTTTAATGCTATATAATACAAAGCACACAAAAAAAACACAAAAATACGGCAGCATCATACCGCCCGGGGGGGCAAGAGCCCCCCCCCCAACCCCCCCATATGGGCGCCCATGCGTTGATTCGTGATTGTATGAGGCACGAGCAATTTGATATTATTTCAAGAGGCTGGTCAATTTTTCAGTTTCCAAGATAACAGAATTCATAACTTGCTGTTTTGTACACGAAGTATTGGCGCCGTGAGCGAGATATCGGGTGCAGCGCCAAGTTCTTTTCGTAAAATAAAATTGGACGGTGTAAGTTGTAGCTTTATGTTAATATTTACATTGGGAGGCAACCATTGAGGTATATTAAATATATCATGATTTAGTTTATCAACTAAATATAAATCTATAATAGAGCAGAGCAAAACAGCTTAGCAAACCAATTGCCAAGACCGTAACCGGACATTGACGAACGACCCCTGTAATAGTCCATTCCATGACCCATTTGTCTTGGACTAAGAGTAGCAGCATAGCCATCCGTATCAGGACATGCAAACTAAGTTCTATTAGCCATCTCACTGAATGGGATGAAAATGAAATTTAACTAAAGTAAAACCTTTTGTTATTGCTAGAGGAACACCCAATTCACTTCTTAATGTTAACTGACCAGGGTTGCCACACTGACCTGGAAGAATTTACTAAATCGGAGAGGAAAAATTTACTAGATCGCATCTGTTTTTACTAAATGGTCAAAAAAAATTTTTTTTTTCACGCCGCACCATCAAGCATCGATTTTTACTATAGGAGGATAATCAATGCGATTTTCACAATTTTTTTCCTTTTTTCTTCTTTCTTTTCTCTTTTCCTCTTTTCTTTCGTTTTCATAGTATGATAGAAAATTCTGAAAACCTACAAGTTCATATACACACACACATATATATATATATATATATATATATATATATATATATATATATATATATATATATATATATATATATATATATATATATATATATATATATATATATTTATTTATATATATATATATATATATATATATATATATATATATATATATATATATATATATTATATATATATATATATATATATATATATATATATATATATATATATATATATATATATATATATATATATATATATATATATATATATATATATATATATATATATATATATATATATATATATATATATATATATATATATATATATATATATATATATATATATATATATATATATATATATATATATATATATATATATATATATATATATATATATATATATATATATATATATATATATATATATATATATATATATATATATATATATATATATATATATAATAAAAATTTTCCTCAATAAAAATTTTTAAACTGAGGAGATTCACTTAATCGCTGTGGGGGGTTGGTTTTGCTTTTATTCCATTATGTTCTCAATCGTCAGAAACCAAAGTGGCATTGTAGCTTCATTTTTAGTTAGTAATATTTAATTATGAAACATATGATTTCGTCGACCTTTAAACGCCGGAAGTGAATTGTTTGTTTATGAAAATAGGTGAGTGCTTGTCTGTCTCTGAGACAGACAAGCAAAACTGTAAATTATAAAACAGATAAGCAAAAATTGTAAATTGTCATATGTTTATGACAATTTTTTTCCCTGAACTCAAGGAAAATAAAAAAAAGTTTTATTTACTATAAATCATGACTTTTTACTAGTTTTTACTAGATTTCGGGAAATTTACTAGATTTTTTTTTACTAGATCTTGTAAAATCCTACTGAAGGTGGCAACCCTGTAACTGACAGAGCTCAAAATACGAAGTGCTGACTGGAATGTATTGAAGGTGTTTTAAGTCGTAGTGATGAGTATGGTCATTAGAGGATTTTCGTTCAAGAGCATATAGGAGGGGAACATTGGTATTACCGCTCTTGATCTCTCGACAAAGGATGCACAAAGAAATATAAAATTGTCCGAGGAGAAGGCGGGTGGATACTCTACGAAAATAACACGATTCATACCACTAGAGCTTCCAGAACTTTTACCATTGATAATATTATGTTCGACATCAAGAACTTAACGTAAATTCTCATTGAGAATAATCTTTTCATTGTCAATGGGTGAAATAATGTAGATCTTGCCCTCTTCCTTTGAATAGTTGAATTGAAAGGCACCATTTTTACGATACGAAAATTTTTTGTTGATAGCACGACAAAAATACTCCCAAACTCCTTGTATGATAATGTGATAAAGGGATATTCATATGAATTGATCATTTCAATTATATTTTGATCGTTAACGACCGGTCAATCATGTGGTCTACTTTTTATGTCATATGTATGATCCTTTCTTAAGATGTCAAATGTATTTTGAGAATACAATCAACAAGAGCAACTTCATACCTTCCCTCAAATTTAATGGCAGGGGAAAGTTTTGTCCAAAAATCACTCATTTTATTCAAAAAATCATAGAGGTTCAGAAGAATTGGACATGAACGTCACATAAAAACCATTAGACGTTATAAACGTCTTCAGTGGGTATCCACGAATCAAAATCAGAGTTGTATCCTAGCCAGCGAACAAGCAACTTTCACTTACCCTTGCGAGTACGTGTCTTTCATACCTTTTCAATTTGATAGATTTCACTATTTCCAACTTTTTTAATTCATAAGCATAAAAACCGCCAAGAATTTCATCATTTTTCATATCACGAAGCCAATACGTTATAGATTTAGTGTCCATGACATTTGACAAAAAGTTAAGTGGACCACAAGTAAATTCTCCTTTTCAAAAATATTTCTTGTTCGATTGATTCGAATAGTTTCACCAACACTAAAGTTTTTCTTCCCCGTCTTTTCATTAGAATATTGTTTAAGGAAAAGTGGTTAAAAGATCTAAAGCCGAACTGGCCAGCCATGACATAAAAAATATAAATACGACAAACGGGTCTATGGCCAGTAAATGAAAACAAAGAAAAAAACAACAGCGTAGATAAAAAAATAAACTAAAACTAAAAAATATACATAAAACTAAAATAAACTCACCTAAATATACTAACCCATGGGACATTTTTCAATACTTTATTTTTATTTTTTAATATGGGTTCCTTTTCTAAAATAGTATCATAAATAAGATCAACATTTATATTTCCAGTTTCTCTACTAATTGATAAACCTGCAAAAATATGTTTTTTAATTTCTAATGCATCAAGAGCCCATTGCATGAAACCTTTATCATCGGCAGCGCGCTAGCGCTGCCTAAGTAAAGAACGATGTGGGCACAATGTTTTTTGTTTTTTTTCCTCCATACCCGGGCACTTCGTATCGAAGGAGTTGTCGTAGAAACTTTGAAAAGCGCTCATTCGATTGGAAATTGGAGTGGCTAGCGCCCTTTTTAATAGTCGAAAGGGATTGGAAGGTAACTACCCCCCCCCCCCGCCCATCATTCCCCCAAACACATCCAATCAAAATTTGAGATAGGCATTTTTTCAGCGTAGTTGATTTCCATATAGAAAATATGTTTTTGAGGAGGACACTCCCCCAAAACCCTCGGGGCAAGGGTTTTAAGTTAAGCCCTGAGGGCATATAAGAACGATGTTGGCACAATGTATCATATATTATTTTTTTCCTTTAGAGCAGGGCACTTCGTATGGAAGGGTTCGTCGTAGAAACTTCAAAAGGGGCTCATTCGATTGGAAATCTACAGTTCTAATGCCCTTTTTAATAGTCGAAAGTGATTGGAGGCCAACTAGCCCCCCCCCCCAGACGCCCATTATTCCCCCAAACACATCCAATCAAAACTTTGAGAAAGCCATTTTGTTCAGCATAGTTGATTTCCCGATAGAAAATATGTTTTTGAGGAGGACAAACCCCCACAACCCTCAGGGCAAGGCTTTTAAGCTATGCCCTGGGGTATATAAGGTTTTTATAAAAGGTGTTGTCGTAGAAACTTCAAAACAGGCTTATTCGAATGGAAATTCAAAGGGCAAGTGCCCTTGTTAATAGTCAAAAGTGATTGGAGGGCAGCTAGCTCCGTCCCACACCCATCATTCCCCCAAACACATCCAATCAAAATTTTGAGATAGCCATGTTGTTCAGCATAGTTGATTTCCAGATAGAAAATATGTTTTTGAGGAGGACACTCCCCCATAACCCCCAGGGCAAGGGTTTTAAGTTATGCCCTGGGGGCCTATAAGGTTTTTATAGATGGCGTTGTTGTAGAAACTTCAAAAGGGGCTCATTCGATTGGAAATTCAAAGGGCTAGTGCCCTTGTTAATAGTCGAAAGTGACTGGAGGGCAACCACCCCCCCCCCTGCGCCCATCATTCCCCCAAACACATCCAATCAAAATTTTGAGATAGCCATTTTGTTCAGCGTAGGCTAGTTGATTTCCACATAGAAAATATGTTTCTGAGGAGGAAACTCCCCCACAACCCTTAGGGCAAGGGTTTTAAGTAATGCCCTTGCGGCATATAAGGTTTTTATAGAAGTTGTTGTCCTAGAAACTTCAAAAGGGGCTCATTCGATTGAAAGTTCAAAGGGCTAGTGCCCCTAATAATAGTCGAAAGTAATGGGACGGCAACTAGCCCCACCCCCGCGCCCATCATTCCCCCAACACATCCAACCAAATTTTTAGATAGTCATTTTGTTCAGTGTAGTTGATTTCCAGATAGAAAATATGTTTTTGAGGAGGACACTCCCCCACAACCTTCAGGGCAAGGGTTTTAAGTCATACCCTGGAGGCATATAATGTTTTTATAGAAGGCGTTGTCGTAGAAATTTCAAAAAAAGCTCATTTAATTATAAATTCAAAGGGCTAGTGCCCTTTTTAATAGTCGAAAGTGATTGGAGGGCAACTAGGCCCCCCCCCCTCCCGAGCCCATCATTCCCACAAAAACATCCAATAAAAATTTTGAGATAGTCATTTTGTTCAGCGTAGTTTATTTCCAGATAGAAAATATGTTTTTGAGGAGGATACTCCCCTACAGCCCTCAGGGCAAGGGTTTTAAGTTATGCCCTGGGGCATATAGGCTTTTTATTGAAGGTGTTGTCGTGGAAACTTCAAAAAAGGGCTCATTCGATTTGAAATTCAAAGGGATAGTGCCCTTTTTAATAGTCGAAAGTGGTTAGGGATATTTTTTGTTGATTTTTGTTCTTTAGACCAGGGCACTTCGTATCGAAGGAGTTGTCATGGGAACTTCGAAAGGGGCTCATTCGATTGAAAGTAGAAAGGGCTGATGCCTTTTTAGTAGTCGAAAGTGATTGGAGGGCAACCATTCTCCCTTCCACTCTCACCCTCCCACGCCTACCCTCCCATTTGCCCATTATGTTTAAAAACTAAAGGTTGCCTTAAGATTAAATCAAAATACACTGTGATGATGCTAATTCCCAATAAGGCATCTCAGCAGTATCCCAAGAACGACTGGGGTTATTTTGTTCAAACTTTCGGGCTACTTCTGCTCTTAAAATTTAACCAAATCAAAATAGCTTAAGTGTATCCAAGCTATCAAAGAAAGTAAACAGACTTTCTTGCAAATGGTACCAAGTTTTCCATTTCAGGTGAACCAGAGAAGGTCTTAAACTATATTAAACAGTACTATTTGTGTCCAGATCTTTAAAAGGGTGTATGTTGTTAAAAATTGCTGAAAATTTTTCTCCAGCATACAAATAGCAGGCCAAACTATTAAGTATTAAAAAACAAAAGATTTAAAGTGTTATTTTCTTTTTCCCTGAAAAGACTATGTCAATATAAAACGAACAGAAATTAATTTAAAAAAAACTTTTTCCCCAAATAAGTTTTTAAAAGAAAAGTAAAGAACTCCATTAAAGAAAAAATGAGCAAAAATAAAATCAAGTAATCTACCAAGCGTGAAGCTACCACAAATCAGCATCGATAAATAAATGAAACCCAAAACGAACAGAAATTACAATCACAGAGTCAAACTCAAAACAAGCAGAAATTAATATAAGTTGGGCGAAAAACTCCTATGCCTTCCCAAGGCCAGAACAAAATTTGCAGTTTACTGAAAAAATACAAATGAGTGTACATTGTCAGTTTAATATACATATACTGATATTTAGTAATCAAAATGTTAATATTATTTGATTTATTAAAGTTATAAAAGTAAAATCATTTATATTTTTTTCAGTAAAGTGCAAATTTTGATCTAGACTTGGGAAGGCATAGGGGTTTCGCGCCCAACTTATATATAGTTGGGCGTATAAATAGTAGTAATAGGTCAATCTAAGGTTCGAGACAGGTAGCAAATTACTGTATCAATGAAAGGTAGGTGGGACATTACTGTGTCAATCTAAGGTACGAGACAGGTAGCAAATTACTGTATCAATGAAAGGTAGCGGGTAGGTGGGACATTACTGTGTCAATCTAAGGTACGAGACAGGTAGCAAATTACTGTATCAATGAAAGGTAGCGGGTAGGTTCGATATTACTGTGTTAATCTAAGGTATCAGACAGATAGAAATCACCATACCATGAAAATTCGTGCTACAATGCATTTGTACTAAATTTCATGTTTTCTGTTAAAAGTTATGGCTGTATTCATGCATTGATGGTTCTTTTCCTGGTATGAAGTTACGAAATTCTGTCTGTTAAGCAATTTGTTAGGCGTGGTTGTTTTATGTTTAGCCTTGAACACGGGTATAAAAACTCTGACAATGAGTTATTTTCTCAGTTCAAAATTGGCATTTGAAATACAACCATGAATTCTAACAAAAGGAATATTGATGAAAGCTACAAGCAGGAAGTAAGTTATTCATTTATATTCTTAGTGGGTAAAGAAATTAATTCTAACATAATTTATCGGGTGGTTTATACAATCCCCTTATAGTTAACGAATTGTTAAATATTTTTGAACCTGGATCTTCAGAGGTCAGTAAAGAGCAATATCAAAACAAAAAAAGTGCGTAAAAACTGCATTTAAATGGCTTGCGAGCCTAGTACATGAGGCAAATCATACTTATGTTTATTCCGTCCCATAGTCCCCACCCCCACTATCCTCCAGCCCTATACTTCCCGAACCCCCCCCCCCGTCCCACTTCCTCCACCCCCACTCTCCAACCCCCCCCCCCCAACAATTTTTTTTTCAACTTTTTTGTACATCTCTTAGAATGTCACGAAACATACTTAAAATAAAAAAAAAATCAAAGTTAATGTTTTCCAACTTCAAAATGGAAATGATATAGATATGTGTGTCGCGACTTTTACTAGTAGAAAAAAATGTTTGTAGTGACCATTTTTTTTTTTTTTTTTTTACATTTCTAAATCATATCAGAAAAATAGAATGACACTGATGATTTAAATTTTAAAACATATTCTTGTGCATACTATTGATGAGGAATGATGGTTCTCATTCAATATTTTTTTCATGAAAAACAAACTTTTTTTTTAGGATTTCCCAGAGCTTCCCCTACCCGTTAAGAAGACAAGGAGGGGTGAAGCGACTCCAGTGGTCATTTCAAACAGACCAACTGTCATACAATATGGTCGTTGCCCAAAAGCATTAATACCATCAAGAATCACCGTAAACCACAAAATAGCCAACTGTCCAGCTGCCACATCCAACATCCCCAACAAGATGCCACAACCATCCGGACCCATCATACACCAGCCAACAGTCAACTGATCAACTGCCACACCCAACACGCAAACCATACTCCCATTCCAAGAAGCTGATGTAGTCACGGAACCAGTCACCTCTATCCGTGATTACGTAAGAAAAAATTGAATCTTCTCTGTCTCTCTCTCTTATCTCTGTATATATCTATCCCAGTGAACGTTTTATAAAAAAAAAAAAAAACTCAACGTTTCAATGTTAGGATCTAACGTGAATTAAGAATAAAAAAGTAATAAAAGGGAAGCGCTTCTACAGTTTTAGGTTGTTAAACACTGAAAATATTTTTTTCAGCTTAATAGAAGTGTCACATCACCATATAAAAATAATAATAATAAAAAAAATATGATATAATTTCTCTTTCTTATACTAGGTTACACTTGAAGAATCATATTAAACACATACATACACACACACACACACACACACACAAACACACATACACACATACACACACATACATAAACACACACACACACACATACACACACACACACTCACACACGCAGATACACAGAGAGACAATCTAAATATTATTTTTCTGGTAAAAGAAAAAATAACTTCACATTCATTTTTTACATAAATGTACAGGAACTACCACCACCAACACAATTCGAAGATAATATCCATGACGAATAACAGGAATGGATTACAAATTTGTTAAGTGATTGGTTTGGTGATGATTGTAGTAGTAGTAGTAGTAGTAGTTTGCTTCTCAGTCTTGATACACTCGAGGGTTTGTTGAGTGATTTTGAGGATTCCACACCACACAACATCCCTACCATTGAGCAAATTGGTACAGGACATGAAATCCTCGTAGCACCCCCTGTCATGCCCGATATTAATTATAGTATGCTTCTTCCGGATGATGGGGATAGTTACATTAATGTACCAAGTACATCTAAAGGGGGTATGGTTCAACCAACTACCTTCGAATATGTTGATTGTGTCAGTCCTGATACACACAATGGCTTGTTGAGTGAGTTGGGGGATTTCACACCACGCAACAACCCCATCATTGAGCAAATTGGTGGAGGACATGAAATCCCCGTAACGCCCCCTGTCATCCCCGTTTTTTATTTAGTTGACTCTGCCTTGCACAATGTGTATGTTTATAGGGCTGAGTTTGGGGATCCATTTAATTCACTAACATCAGGTAGCATCATAAAATATTCGGGAGACATAGTGCACTCCTATGTGAGCAAAATTCGAGCCCTTGTTGAAAGTGATTCAGGAGGGAGGTGGGAGGGATGGGATTAAGGCTTCCATCGCACAAAAAAAATAATTAATTTAAATGAAAAGGCGGATGAAGTGTATGAGCGTTATTTACGAACTGAAATGCTACCACTTCATCCGGACCTGAATAATTTTGAGGTTTTTTTATGGAATGGGTTGATAATATAGTAACAAAATTGGATAATTATACTAAGGTGGGTAGTAGGTCAGTGGTTTTATTTATTGGGAGTTTGGATATTTATGTGGGTAAATTAAAAAAGAGCTTTATTTTATGAGGTGGGAGAGGGGCGGTGGGGGAAAAATATAATGAAGATTTAAAGGGGTGTAAAGGTGTACAAGATCTCGTTTCGATACAGGGCTTCAATGCTTCAAATATGCATTTATTGTGGCAGCTCACAAGCCTCTGCAAGAGAATGCTACTAATACACTCTCGGACGATTATGCAGTTAATGGGAGTCCAAAGTTCCCTATAGTAGATTTATAATTGTTTAAATGATCAATATCCAGTAGCACTTAATCGGATAACTATTTTTGAGCGGGCTAATGCACATTTAAAAATTGGTGTTACTGTGCTACAATATGAAACAGAATTTGAGGGGGGTGAGCACAAAAAGGGGGTTATATTTCCAGTGAGGGCTCTATCCATTGAATCAGTGGAACATTGGGTTTGGCTTCTTTACAAGCCAGCCAGTAATCCCAATTCAATAGGACATTTTTTTCCAATACCAAAAATAAGTCTGGTTTTAAGTGAGGGTAAAGGGAACAAAGGAGGGGAATGTTACTATTGTCCAACATGCCTTTCTAGATTCCGGTCAAAAATTAAGTTAAACAATCATATGAAGCATTGCAAGTGTCACGCATGTCAATCTGTGCAAACGGTTAACGGTGAAAGGGCCATCTTGCGATTTAAGAACTTTCAAAATTCACTCCAACAGAGTGACAAGGTGGCCTTAGACTGCAAAGCCGCTCTCATAGATGTGTATGATCCATTGAATTAAAAGCGTGTTAAAAAACATGAGGTCATTGCAGTCTCTTATCCTCACGCACAAAGAGACTCGTGTAATTCCATGCAATTGGTAGAGGTAGTTGAGAGATTGGGTGGTGAGGATTGTATGCTCTCAGCCATGACAGCACTCATTAAAACAGAAAATAAATCGATATCACGGCTGCGAAATACATCCTATCCAGTGACTCTATCACCAGAGGACGAGTTGGCCATTAAAACTGAAAAAATATGTTGGGTTTGTAAGGGGGAATTTGTTGAGGGTAATGGTAAAGACGGAAAGGGGAAAGGGGGTAAGGGAAAGGGAGTTAAGGGATGGTCCGCGACCAAAATCATTTGAGCAACCCGATTATATCGGGATTGAGTAATTTTCGTGGAGTGACCCATCAATCATGTAATTTAAACGTTAGTCAACAATTGGTTCTACCTGTTTATATACACAATTCCAGCTATGACCTGAAATTTATTTTACCAGCGTTGGCACGATTGCAACGAGGTGGAGCTGTAGATGGCGCATGGGTAGATGGTTCTTTTTCTTATAATATCATACCCAAATCGTCTGAAAATCTGCTGCTCTTAGAATTCAAATGGCAAATAATAGATAACGATAAACTGTGCATGAATAAGATCCGATTTTTAGACTCCTTTAGCTTCTTCCCCAAATCCCTAAGACAAGTTATTGAAGTGCAGAAAAGTGACGATTTTAATATTTTCCCCCTCCTTAAGCAACACCTCCTTAAAGAGCACTTTCTAGACAGTGAAATGAATGATTTATTAGCGTGTAAGGGCATATATCCGTATGACTGCTACAACTCCACCGCGAGGCTTTCTGAGGAAGAATTGCCTTCCATCGCCTCGTTCTACGATTCACTTTACGATCGTCAATGCACCACTGTCGACTATTAATTTGCCAAGAGGGTTTGGGCTAAGGGAGGGTGTAAAAATGGGTGGGATTATTGTAGATTGTACCTGGCAAGTGATGTGTTCACGGTGCTGGATATTGTGTGTAAGAACACGGATAAAATCTCTGGGGAATTTGGGTTGGATTTAGGTTATTATTTTTCCACTCCTCATTTGGTGATGGATTTAATTCTTAAAATCAGTAAAGAGGAAATAGGCTTGATCACCGACGTGGATCAGCATCTATTTGTTGAGAGATAAATGAGGGGAGGGTATGTTTTTCATGGAGATCGTATCCTTGAAACTGATCCGACTGGACAAGACACCGGTGTAAAGTCGGATGCAGTTTTCTTAGATATGAACTCTCTCTATCCGTCGGCAATGTCTCAATACTTTTTGCCGTGCTGAAATTATAAATGGCTTAACGATTCTCGTGCTTCAGATTTCCCCAACATTGCCAATGTTGATGAGAATGGACCGCGGGGATGGTTTTTTGAAATCGATGGTGAAATACCCGTGGAGCGTCATGACTCGGTGAAGGATTTTGTTTTCCCGTGCATAAAAAGAGCGGTGACTAGGGACTCTTTGAGTCCATACAAAAATTCTAAGGTAGAGGATGGTGATGTGCACTGGACACCTTCAAAACAAAAACTTATCGCCGACCTTCATCCAAAAGAGAATATCGTTGTACATCACGTTCTCTTGCGGTGGATGGTAGCCAACGGTTTCAACGTCACAAGGATACATAGAGCCCTCCTATTTAACCAGAAACCCTATTTGAAAACGTTTATTGACACCTTTGTCGGTAAGCGTTCCGAAGCAAAAACGAAGGTTGAAAAGGAAATTTTTAAACTCATTTTGAACTCAGCCTTCGGTAAAATTCGTGAAAGCGTACGCCATTGGAGTTCTTGTGAAGTTGTGACTGAACCGAAAGAATGTGCTTGACTCGTTGTCGATCCAAACTTCACATCATTCACCATCATAGACTCGAATATGGTCCTCTTAAATAGAAAAAAAAGAAACGTAATTCTAAATAAAAATATTGCAGGTAGCAGCGCAATAACCGAAATATAAAAAAAACTCAGTGTGTCATTCTATTACGATGTGTGTAGGCGCCAATGGCCAGGGAAGGGAGAAGTTCAAGTATATTACGGGGATACCGATTCACTTTTGCTAAAAGTTAGAACCACAAATTTATTGGAAGATTTGGAAGAAGGCGCGCACATTAGCTCTCGAATGGACTTTACCAATTGAGACGATTCCATTTACCCGGAGCTAGTGAAGCGTCAGGCCCCAAATCAGTTATTAATTTTAAAATCAGAGACGGGGAGTGACTTGATTTCCAGTGGTGTGCCTGCAGGTCCGAAGGTGTACTGTGTGCAAGCACACAGCGATGTAATCAAAAAAGTCTGCAAGGAGGTGCCTAGACACTACGTGAATAAGAATTTCGACATGAATTTATATAGAAACTTTGTGGAAAATAGTATAGTTCCAAGGGCGAAAGTCATGGCGATTCGCTCTTTAAAATTTAAAAATCACACAGTATTAGTTGATAAAATAGCCATGTGTCCCGTGTCGGACAAAGTCTATGTGTGTGCGGATGGCGTGAATGTGCTACCTCATGGATATTATCTACCTTCTGACCGAGGTGTATGTCTAGATTATAGACATCGCCTCGGTCGGGAAAAAATTCAATAGTAAATGGTTGGGTGGTGGTGGTGGGATTCTTTTTTTTAATAGATTTTTTTCAACTCTGCAGTGTTTTTTTTGACAACTCAGCAGTTTTTTTCCCAACTCAGCAGTTTTTTTTATAGCAGGGTAGAGTCGTATGTTTTTTCTTCTTTTCGTTGTTAATATAAAAAATGGGTTCAAATTGTTTTAAAATGTTGTTGTTCATGATATTTTTCTACAAATAGTGTGTGTTGTTGCTATTCGTGCTGCATTTAAAGTTCAACAAAATGTGACGTAAATAAGTGAAAAATGTTGTTCTTCATGCTACTGTTGTACAAATAATGTGTGATATTGCTATTCGTGCTGTATTTTAAGTTGTACAAAATGTGATGTTAATAAATGAAAAATATTGCTATTGCTATTTATGATGTATTTTAAGTTGTTTTTGTCAATAAATAAAAAAACATGTTTTTGTTGTTCTTGTTATTGAATAACGTACTAGGTAGAACTAAGGGAAAATTATTGTTATTTATTCATTAGACAAGTATGGTTTACAGTTAGCTGTAGACCAACTATTCTCAATAGCAGCAGTATATATCAATTTAAAACACCATTCAGATCGCTTCTGTGTGGATCGTCAATGTCAGGTAAAACGTTTAGAATGTTTATTAAAAAGTCAGAGATGTACGAAAAGGGAATTTTCAAAGAAATCGATACTACTAGCAGACTAATAAAACCATGAATTATTGACTGAGTGTCAAAATTAATAGGAAAAAAGTACTTTTGCATAGAACAAATTCAACTAAAAAGATATTTCATAGCATCAAAAGGATCTTACAACATTTCACAGAATCGAGAGACTACTATTGCCATCTACCAACCTATAGCTTTAGATGGCATTTTGGTTGGTAGATGGCAATAGTAGTCTCTCGATTCTGTGAAATGTGCGGTTGGCTGTTAAATTAAATGGACTTTTATTCGAGAGGTTGCAAGATTCTGATACCTTTTGTCCTCGTTTGCGTCCTGGTCCTGCTATCAAAAACGTTTCGTCCAAGTTTTTGAATACTCAGCAAGATGCGATTTTGGCGAAAGGGCCGAAATTTTGCTTTCCTTTATCTGTTCCTTATTCTAAAATAATTTCTAAAATGGAGGCTGGTATTATGTCCTCTATTGATAAAGTGGAAGCCCCACAAGAACCTAGAGCCAAAATTGTGAAACATTTGAAAAAATTTGATAAGGAGAAAATTGAGAATAGTACCATCAGAAATGACGTAAAAACCCTTACACTTTTAAAACAAGATGAAGGCCTTATCATCACCAAAGCTGATAAAGGCAACACAATCGTCATAATGGATAGCAGTGATTATGAACAAAAATGAAAGCAATTATCTCAGATGAGATTATTTACAAAAAACTGTGTTTTGATCCCACTGAATAATACACAAAAGAAACACGACGTGAATTAGAAGTACTATAAGACAATATATAAATAACCCCTCAATTTTATAACAAATTTTCCCCAGAGGTTGTTCAGCACAGAAAATTTATGGTTTGCCTAAGATCCACAAGAACAATCTTCTTCGCCCTATTGTATCAACTATTAACTCACCGGTTTCTAAATTAGGAAAATGGTCGTCAATTGCATTTCGTCTGCTTTTCGGGACTCAAAAATCTTATTTGAGTAATTCAGTTGATCTTGTAAACAAATTAAGAAATTGTCGCTTAGACAACAATACAATTCTCTGTAGTTTTGATGGTGTATCCATGTACACAAATTTCGATGTTAAAAAATGTGAACTCATATTAAAAAATTAAATCCAAAAATATATTCGGAATGGATAGAAGATGTAACGTTGTTAACTCTGGATGTCGAAGTTATTATGAAATTGGTCTCGTTGGTAAACAAGTATTCCTTTTATTACGGTTTTAGAGGAGAATTTTATCAACAAGTCTTTGATTTAGCCATGGGCGCTCCTTTAAGTCCAATCCTGGCTAATTTATTTTTGGATTCGATAGAAATGTCCGCTATTCAGTGTTTTCGTCTGTCTCCTTGTTTCTAGGGTAGGTTTATGGACGATGTTTTATGCTTTTGGGAGCATTGATTGGATACCTTGAATTTGCTTATTGACCATTTAAACAGGTTTGACAAAAATATTAAATTTACTCTAGAGTTAGAAAAACAAGATAGGCTACCGTTTTTGGAAATTTTATTAATAAAGAGTGATAATGGTTTACTTTTTACAATTTATAGAAAACCAACTCATAATGACAGGTATTTAAATTTTCGTTCATCTCACCCAATTTCAGTTAAAAAAAGGAACAGCTATATCATTAGTTGATAGTGTTTTTAAAATTTGTTCTCCGGAGTATATTGATAGCGAACTATTGGATTTGAGAGATATTTTATTTTGTAACGGATATCCTGTAAAATTTGTAAATGAAACAATACAGAAAAGGCATATTAAGCATGAAAAAGGTAATAAAAACGAAGGTTCTCAACTTTTGGACCCCACAATTGCCAATACATACATTTCATTACCTTACATACTAATTCTTGGGGAGAAAATCAAACAAACTTTACTCAAACATAATATTTCAACTTATTTTAAATCAATCAGACCACTGAGTAAATTTCTAAATTCTGGAAAAGATATAAGACGGAATATTTTGTCAAGTGGAGTTCATAGCATCCCTTGCTCTTACGGGAAATTTTACATCGGCCGAACGCACCAGCAATTTGTAGAAAGATTTATTGAGCACCGGAACTATATAGATAAGGCTCTAAAACTTACGAAACATCCAGACAGTTTCACTTCAGTCTTAGCAGACCATATGTTTTTTAATTCGGATCATTTTGTGCAGTTCGAGGAGGCAACAGCCATTTCCAATGATAAAGATTTCACGATATGGGCTCTTGAAGCATTAGAAATTTAAAAACATATTTTTGCAGGTTTTCAATTAATAGAGATACTGGGAATATAAATAATGATCCTGTTTATGACACTATTTTAAAAAATTAACCCATATTTAAAAATAAAAATAAAGTATTGAAAAATGTCACACGGGTTAGTTCAAACAATAAACCTAAGCGAATAGCGGCATCAAAAGCTTTGCATAAAATTATGTCACAATAACTGATTCCTTGTTCATTTGTTATTTTAAAACGTTTAATCCAGTTACTTTTGTGAGGTGGTTTCACGAAGGTAGCTCCAAATCGTAAATTTCAAGTAATTGTATATTATATTTTTGGATGAGTCTACTTAAGTTTTATGTATATTTTTTAGTTTTAGTTGTTTTTTTTGTCTACGCTGAAGCCGCCTTGTTTGATACGGGAAAGATATTCATTTTAATTTTTTCTTCGTTTTTATTTATTGGCCATAACCCGTTTGTCGTATTTATGTTTTTTTCTGAAAAGTGTATTCTCACTACAATGAACTTCAATAGGGTTAGCATTGCACAAGGATCGATAAGGACGTTGATTATAAATCAACGTAATCTTATCTAACTCTTAAATAAATGCAACAATACTTTTCAATATACAATATCTTGATATTAAAAGTCGAATAGTTCGTATAAAATGTCCAGCCAATGCCGCCTTTTTTAGACTATGCCTGTGTAGAGTACTGTATTGTATTTCAATAATACTCTTTATAGATGTGGATTAACAAATTCCTTTCTACGATCTGTTTGAATTTTTTGAGAATCTTTTTCATAGATTTATTTATGTGCTTTAACAATCGCCGCTCTTTGACTGCAATGCAACTGCATATGCATAGCGACTAAAAACACTTATTGCAAGTAAGATATACTTGTAGGGTTTATTATTATGTCTTTGAATCGCGTCTAGAGTCAAAAGATCTGCTTGTAATGTATGCAGAGGGTAAAAGTCTTTAGTTTTTCGATCATCATGACCTCTAGTCCTATGATTTCGGCGTAGAGTTTAATTGGGTTCCTTTTGTAACTACGCATATGTTAACTTCTTTTTGATTCCAGTAACCTGAGCAAGTGTAGTGGGAGAACTTAAACTTGCTGGTTCTCCGATATTTTCATAAACATATTTCGAAACCTGACCCATTTTGAACGTAAACTACCGCTACCCTTTTGCGTTCTAAACGATGTGCAAAGATGTGTTCGTTTAATACCTTTACCAGGCATACTTGGTGTGCCTGGTAAGGCACACCAAACTCATTTAATATTCAAAATCGTAAGATCATTTTAAAACATGATTATTTTTAATAAGATTTTTTGGGAAATTTGACGACTTGAAAATTTAATATAAAAGACTATCAAAGGATTAAAGTTTTTTACGATTTGCAATCAAATCTGATAACAAATCGATTAAACTGTAACTCTTGCTCTGGATTATAACTTGATTCCTTTTCTCGTCAATTTGTTCATGTTCAGCGAGATAAATCAAGAATATTTTACTTTGCTCACGATAAGATGAAGGCAACATGTCTTCAACACTTATTAATAATTTTTCTTCTTCTTCTTTCGGTTTTTTTCATGGGTTCAAAACTTTTAGTTTTTTTCAGAAGGTTGGTAAATGACATTTACTTTGAGTAGGTTTCCGCGATAATGTTTATGTTTGTTGACAAGTCAAAGGGCATTTTGAAGCAAAATTAATTTTTCATCATCGGCAGTTGTTTACTTGTTAATAAATCTATCAAGATTACCTTCAAAGTGCTCTTTAGATGAAAGAGCAAGTTTAATTGGTGTCAATTTATAAGGTTTGGCCATTTCTGGAGAAAAGTACTTACAAGTCCGATGATTATCGGCAGTAACAGCGAAAAGAAATTACCACCCGCTTGAACAATGTGTTTTCTTTACAAATTACCTCCTTTTTGCAAGCTAGGGCACGCACAAGTGACCAATTTTGCTTTGTCTGTTGTCTAACACCATCTGAAAGTTGAACATTACCTTCATTTAAAGTAAAAAATTCCGATAAGAGATTAATAAATTCCTTTATCAATACCATGTTTGAGTATCGCTTTCCCAATTCGTGGTTTTGAATCGGCTAGCAAGGGAAATAAATGTATGTTTTCATGTAGCTTCTTCAACTTCATGATAGTGACTAATGGCCTTTTTTTAACTATTTTACTATTTTACTATTCACAGGTAGATATACAGTAATTTCATTATCAAAAATTATCAGTGACTAAACGCAACTCTTTGGATATGCTTTAATTCAGGTCCAATAAAATGTATCGATATGGTTGATTAGTAGCTTGATTGTACGCGGAAAGTAAAATTTTGGGTTCATCAGGATAGATTTGTTTGTTTAGAGCATAAGTAAACTCGAATCACGAACAACTCTATAGATAATATAGTAAGTGCAATTCAAAGTAAGTGTCCTCATTACTTTGATGGAAAAGATTATGGAGCACAACAGTTACATAAATTTGTTCGTGATGTGATCGGACCGTGAATAATTGTAATATTTCCTGCGACCATTCTTCAGTAGATGCAGCTAAATCATCTACAATCAACCATGAGTTTGGCGCAATAGTATTAAACACGTCAAGTCCTCGTATGAATTTTATGCTTGGTGCAATACTCTTTATTTTGTCACAGGACTCTTGTCATACACTATAGCATTAATAGATATTTTTGTATTTTTTAAAAACATTTTATCATGGTTTTGGACTATTTTCGTTAATAGTGTTGTTTTGTCATACATGGGCGGTCCGCAAAGAAAAGATCTGAATGGCGTTTTAAGTCGATACATAAACCTCCAATGTCAAAATACAACTAACAAAACCCAATCTCAATCTGTTGAATAAATACTAAAAGATAATAGAACACGTGGTTTCCTTAATTCATATATAAATTATATACATTGGCAGCAAGAAGTAAATAGGCACTTGAACATTTAAACAGACAGTTGAATATAAAAGAAATAAACACATAAAGATTTTATCAAATGGCAGTGGAAAAATAAAACACTTGAATATGCTCATGCTATGGGTGGTGCTCTCGCAGTGGCCAGCGAACGGTATCTTTCAAATAGTACTTATTCGTTGCCTAAGCTTAGCCCCACATTCTGAAAAAAAATTGAATTTTTCACAATTTTTTTAAATTTTCGGGTCACTTGCCCGAGACTCTGGGCGGGCGGCCGACGGCCGAGGGCAGCACCCGCGACGGTCAGCGGACGGAAGGTCCCCACAGTGGGCTAGCAATAACACTTTAAAATAAACACTTCAAAATTACCGCTTTGCGCAACGAAAATATATGTATATAAAATAATGGAAAAATAACTAGGTAAAATAAAAAGGCAGTGCTGAGCTGAAGACGGAAAACAGCCCTCCTCCCCCTCCTCAATCCCCCCAGCTATAGGGATTTTTCCGGACCGAGTCTTTTTCTGTAATTTACACATTCAACTCCATCTGAAGTCAGGTAATGACCGTGTAGTAGTACCTCCAGACCGCCCGTGCGTACATAAACTTTATCCGATATGGTTGACGTGGCATTTTTTCAGCCAAAACTGTATAGTTTTTATATTTTAAAGAGCGCATGGCCATAACACTCGTTCATGGAACTAAATTATTTTCTATACAGTTCCTATAAACACTCATGGGGAAATTTTCTTTTACAATCGGCAGTGGTTCATTGACGTCACGAAGCGAATCATAAAACTCTGCGATGGGTCTTAATTTTTCATCACTTAGCTTCGAGGCGAAGCTGTAGTACTTGTACGGGTATATGCCCATACATGTTAATAAATCATACATTTATTTACCTGGAAAGTACTGTTTGAGGAGGGAGAAACTATTAAAATCGTCGTTTTTCTGTACTTGAATAGGTTGACTTAAAGATTAGGGGAAGAAGCTATAGGAATATAAGAAACGGATTTTATTCAAGCACGTACTACAGTTATCAATTGTTTTCCATTTAAATTCTAAGACCAGCAAATTTTAAGATGATTAGATATGATGCTATATGGAAAAGAACCATCTACCAGTGGCGAATCAAGAGGGGCGAAGGGGGGTGAGTGCCCCCTAGCATAGTATAAAGTCGTGTAATTAACTTAATTAGCGGAAATTCACGTTAATTAAACTTGCTCCTAACGCAAGTTTATCGGATCAACCTATTTTGCGCCCCATAAAAAAAATCGTGGATCTGCCACTGTCATCTACCCATGCGCCATCTACAACTTCACCTTTCTGAAATCGTGCCAACTCTGGTAACATGAATTTCAAATGTAGTTTGAATTGTGCTTGCAAACCGGTAGAAAGTATTGCTGTCTAACATTTATATTACACGATTTGTGCTCAACTCCCGAAAGTTACTCCCCCTACATGAAATTTCCTACCATCTATGGTCATGGTCGTGGGCTTTTGCATGCCCCTCATTTATTTTCTTCTTGCAAACCCAACAAATATCTCGATTTTTAATTACCAACTCGTCTTTTGGTGATAGTTTCACTGGATAGTGTGTATGGCGCAGCTGTGAAATAGCCTTTTCTGCTATTCTAATGAGAGCAATCATAGCTGTGCCAATAAAATCTTCTCCATCAAATGTCTCAACTAAATCTACCAAAGGCATGGTATTATTAGTCTCTTCGCGCATGGGCAAAAGAGACTTCAATGGGCTCATCTTCATTAAGACGATTCAAACTTGATGGATTGTACACATCCGTGAGTGTAGCTTTAATGTCTAATGACACCTTGTTGCTCTACAAGACCGTGTTCTAAAGACTTTTGAGCCGCAAGGTGGAATTGTCTCCTGAAACCGTCTCCACGGACTCGTAGTCATGACACTTGCAGTGTTTCAAGTGATTTTTGCATTTTTATTCGTTACGGAGTCTTGAAAGACATATTGGACAGTTTATCCCTTTACCCTCACTGAACGCCCTGCTAATACGTGGAATTGGAAATAAATTCTAATTGACTCGGAATCTTTGGCAGGTTCGTAAAGAAGCCATGCCCAGTGTTTTACTGTTTCAATTGACGGTGCCCTTACGGAATATATTACCCCCTTTTTATCACTAAGTTCCCCTTCTTTATATTCTTCATCAAATTGCAAAACTGTGGCCCCAATATTTAAATGTATATTTGCGTTCTCAAAAATAGCTATTCCCTTGAGTGTGACTGGATATTGCCCTTTCAAACAATTAAATCTACTTAAGGAGATTATGCCTCCTCCCCACCGTTATTAACTGCCCAATTGTCCAACATTGTCTTACCAACATTTTTTGCCTCGGGCTTATGTCCCGCGACACGGACGGAATACTTGAAACACTCCATGCCCGTTTCGAAATGAAAGTGTTGTATACTCTTAGTACCCTTTAAATTTGCATTATATTTTTTACAATTAGCTTTCCCCCTCCCACCTCTCAAAACAAATTTCCTTTTAAATTTAGTTATAATAAGTTCTAATTTTTCAATAAATAAAACCACAAACCCACTCCCGTTTTTACTATAACCCTCCATCCTGTTAAAAATTTCCACCCTCCAATCGGAAAAAAAACACCCTCAAAGTTATACATGTCTGGATGAAGCGTCTGCATTTTTGTTTGTATGTGACATGGACGCAAATCACCCGTATTTGCATTAAAAAAATATTTTAACTGTAATTGATGCTTTAATACTATCGCACCCTCCCGCCTCCGGCCTATGGTCTTCGAGAAGTGCCCGAATCTTGCAGACATACGAGTGTGCTAGGTCAATAGGATCCATATGAATACTACAAGTTTTAAGGAAATTGAACGGATATTCGAACTCAGCCTTATGAACATGAAAGTTACGCAAAGCGGTGTCAGCTAAATACAGTTGTGGTAATACTGGAGGTGAGCCAGCCCCAATTTGTTCCCCCATATCACTCTCCATGGCTTGCGCTGTCTCGACCTCACTTGATGGCAACTCTTCAATCCATTAATAATCTGTATCAAGGCCGAGACCCCGTACGAAGGTATCTAAATTAAAAACCGGAGGAGCTATACTAGCCAGACTCACCTCCACACTCCAAACCCCTCGTGTTCACTTTCGGTCAAATTGTCAGAGAATTGAGCTGGCAGTAGCAATAGGTTAGACGTTGTGTGAACCTAGAAGAATATTAAGATAATATTAGCTCACTGGGACACATTGCCATACGAAAAAGAGAATAGTTAAGAATGAGTATAGAAGTCATAGACAGCATACTTCTCGCTGGAATGCATCCCTGTATTATGGGCCATAGAAGGGTACCATGAGCCCTTGTACTCATATGCAGCATACTACTCGTTGGAATGCATCATTTTATTATGAGGCATAGAAGGGTACCCTCGGGACTGTAACCCTCCCCCTTACTAGTGAACATGGCCACACTACTACTATAAATGAAACCCTTTTGGATGTATACTGTTTTTAAAAATAGTTCTTGAAGACTTACTGTTTGGGAATTGGCTCTGGCCATTTGGCTAGAAACTCTTCGGCCAATGCCATTGATTCGTCGGAGACTTCCTCGCCTGGGGGTGCAGGTCCTCCCCCATTGAATTTAGCCATGAGTCGATTGATCTCGTTATCAACCTAGATAAAAGAAGCATAAAATTTAGGTTTGAAGGGCCAGATGGAACTAACAGAGAATGGGACTCTTAGAGGGGGCGGGTGAACCCCCCCCCCAAAAAAAAATAGCGAGTAAGCACTTATTAGCTGAAAAGAGTCGTTTCTTTGACAAAAAAAATGACATTATTAGAGTGAAAGTAGACTAAAAACAACCATATTTACTTATATCTGAGAGGGGGGCAAGTGTTTGAAAAATAAAGGGGGGAGGGGGCAACTAACTTTGATCTTCTTTGGTTCGGGCAAATAAAAAAATAGTGAAAAGACAAAACTAGAGAATAAGCACTTATTAGCTTAAAAGTTCCCTTCAAAGCCTGAAAAAGACGAAAAAATGACATTTTTTTTAGATGTTTCTAAGGGGTGGGTCTTTTAAAACTAAGGGGGGGGGGGGATAACCCGAAGTTTCAATATTCTAGCGCAAAGTCAAAACTCTTGATAGAAAGTAATGGTTTACCACTTTTATGTCTTAGGAACTGTTTCTTTGACAAATAAAAAAAAATAGTGAAAAAGATCATTATTGGGTTGAAGAAAATTAGCGAGAAACGTCTTTTATTAGGTAAAAAATGGCGATAAAAATGTCTTTATTAATGAAAATACCCCTAATGACTGAACGAGGTGAAACTATTGATAAAAACTAATGATAAACCTGGAAAACTTTTAATGTCTTCGACAAGTAAAAATAGTGAAAAAATGCCTTAATTAGATTGAAAAAAATAGTGAAAAGATGGCTTTATTAGGTTGAAACAAATTACTCACGTCTTCAAGTTCTGTCGACATTTGGGCATGGCCCCTGGATGGCCCTGGCAGCAAATAATGGTGGGTAGATCGACCAGTGCCTTGAGTGCGGACTTCTGTTGGCAGCGCAGGTGGGATGAACTTTGAGTGGTGCCGTCACGGCGTGGCGCAAATGGACCAGTGCCTTGAGTGCGAGCTTGTGCTGACATTGACGGTCTAAATCGAAGGTAGGGGGCTCCGGATGTCCCAGGCATTACGAGATAGGGGGTCATGGTAGGGCCAACATATTTGATAACTAATGGCCTTGAATAGTTGGATGTACCAGCACATCTATTCGTTGCACAGGGGACGCGTCGTTCCCTCTTGCTCTCTTGCTTGGAGGGGGAGGGTGGGGTGATTCTAGAAGATAAAAGAGGATTTACTATAAAATAGCATTCGCTTCTCCAAAAAAAAACGAAATATAACACAGATTACAGCCCCCTTCTAGAAACCATATTTCTTTCGTTATAAGACCCCTCTCCAGCTTTTAAAAATATGGCTTTTATCGTCTAAGTGCTGGATAGAATTGCCCAGGTCAGGTGTTTACTGATTTCCAGAAACTCTCTCTAATGAAATTACATCAAAGCTAAGGGAGTGCTAGAATTTAACTAATAGCAAGTATACGATGAAAAAGGGAATATTTTTTGGTATGCGCCCCTGGAAATACCTAACCAGGACCGATATTTTCTCATTTTCTTAACCCTCCAGCTTTCCTAATTTAACCCTCCAGCTTTCTCTCATTTTTTTCCGCTCAAAAATGAACGGAAAAGTACATCGAAATTGCAGACGGGGGAAAAGGTATATATTTGACGCGATAAATTAGATAAATTTTATCCTTGATAGGAGAGGGGAAGATGTGCTTTTAAATGCGACTTTCATGTAGGGAATTATACTTACTGAAAAGAGAATATGGTCATCTTTTTGTGGGAGAAAAAGAGGCTTGTTTTGATTACCAAAAACCATGAGACAGGAAAAGTTCTAATAGAGAAAAAAGACTTACTTCTTGGTATGATTGAAACATATCCGCTTTTTATAGATACTTCTAGCGCTTTTGAGATCCAAATTAGTACTGATGTTGTTTCGTCTTTTCCCCGGTATAATTCCCAGAACATACAGGGACTTCTATTTTAGAGGGAACACCTGGAAATATTCCAGAAAAGCTGTCTAGACAAGTATATGGGAAAATAGAAAAACGATGAGTTTCGCCATGGGGAAATAAAAACACCTGGACATATTCTAGGGAAACCAATAGGGGAAATACAGGAATACCTGGACATATTCCACAATAGCCGTCTAGACTACTATATGGGGTAATAGAAAAACAATAGGAGAAATAATAGAATACATGGGAAGTCTGCCACCTGGAAACAGGGCTGTCATGATGTCACAGGGCTACATTTGAAACCCCATGTTAATTTCCTAGGGGTGATTTTAAATCCGATGTTAATTTCCCTAACTGACCGTTTAAAGGCGAGGGTGAGTCGTGACATCAGACGACTGCCATAGAAATCCTGCCAGGGATGCCGTGACGTCAGAGGGTTGCGTTTGAAATTATGTGGAGGGCTGCTTTTGAATAGATTATGCTCATAGTACTGACTTTGCACTTATTAAGAGAATATTTATTTGTATGCCTAAGTTATTAAGATAATTTTAATTGCATGCTGAAAGTTATTGATATCACAGCTCGTGTAAGACTTTGAAAAGTGTCATAGATTATTTTGTTGTTGTGAGGCTATCTGCTCACTTTTTGGTTCTAAATCCATATTCTTGTTTCCTATGCTCGGCTATTGTGTTTTTAGTAAAGCGCTATTTTTCTATAATCGTACAAAAATAGGGAAATATCACAGTCGGTTCATTTGCACTAGTTTTATTCATATATGTTAGATAGGCTGTGAAGTAATAACTTTTGTTTGTTTTAAGCTTCAACTTCACTCTTTACTTCATTTAGAAAAACTTCGTTTTTTTAAATTAATTTATAATAAGCCGAATAAGAGTGCCGCGGACTCTACGTCCCTTCTTATCACAGAAAAATATTTTTAACATTTATTTTATAGCTTTATCTAATTAAACTGATTCGCTTCATATGTCATAAAATCTAATACAGTATTGTGTAAGTGTGCATGAACTATTATGAAGGAGGAGCGGCGGCTCATTTAGTAGGTAGAACGAGGGATCAGATGCCTCAAAGAGTGCATTTGAATGCCCAAGGGCTTTAACTCTCACTGAGCCTTTAGATAAACATAGAAGGCGTTTTAGATAAGGGGGACTTTGAAATTGACATTTTATCCCTTATAAGTCATGGGAATGTTTTTGTCTACAGCTTTATTATTGAGGATGGGGGGTGGGAAGTAATAGTGCCCTTACCATTATGATAATCTTTCTTTCAATACCTTAAAATATTACATTCATATGCCTACCGACAAATAGGTGGAAAAAGCGAGGCGGGGAGTCGGGAACCTCCCCAGGAAATTTTTTGGCAGGTAGAAAGGTGTGTGTGACAAAATTATCACTAGGTCTTCAGTGATTCTAATGGTAATGTTTCTTATTTACTATTTATATGTAATGTTTCAGTATATTTAGACATACATGTAAATGCTTTTAAAACATAAAAAGCAATTGTAGAGGTTGCGAGGGCTTCAGTCACGCAGAAGATCAAAAGTTATCTAGAATTTTCATCCATATGAACAATAATACTCATCTCTGTCCATCCGAAACTATTCTGTCAAAACATTATAAAGAGTTCATTCAACAAATCTACTGTTCATTGAAAATTTTGACTGAAAATTCAAATTTTGTCCAAGATTTCAATTATAATCTAACTTTTCAGTAGCGTAGGAAGGGGGGTGCGGATCGCCCAGGGTGCCGACCCTTGAGGGATGAAAAAAATTGGTCTAAAAGGACTTATGATTGGTTAGTGCCTGCCGTGCGAAAAGCGGGGTAGCAAAGTAGCAATGCTACTTTAACAGTAAGAAATATCGGGTGGGCTTACGGGGCCGGTAGTACCATATCTTGCTTAGGCCTTGGTATGATCTGACCCAAGAGGATGAGAGAGACGTAAAATTAGCAATCTGGATCTGACAGATGACAAGTTTCAATCGGCACCGTGGCGACTTGAATGTCTAGAAGAAGATGACTTTGATTTCTTATCAAGCTAGAAATGAAGCCTGATAACAGTGTATTTATTGTACAAGGAGAGATATTTGTGCTACTTGGTGCATTAAGACCCACAAATAAATGGTCTTCAAACCCTATTCAGGTAGCTTTTTATGCTAGGTTAGCACAGGCTAGCTGAAACTTCATTGGCAGGCTAATATATCACAATCTAGGTCAGCCTGTATTACTACAAGAAAGAAGGTAACAATATATTTAGAGTGACTCTTCTGAAGGAAACACCATAATAGCAAAAGAGGGTAAAACTCTACAGGTGCTTCAAATATCTTCCCAAAACATATTTTAGGTAAAATTCAACTTTAGCTACTTTTTGCTATCTTGGAAAGGGGCTAGCCTAGATTAGGAAAATGAAACTTTCAGGAATGGGTCTACAGTCTAAAGTATGTCCTGGGAAGGTATTTTGAAGTACCTATTTCTACACCTTCTCCCTCTAGATGGTCCTGACCTTTGATGACCTTTAAAAATCTGTGTGTAATAAAGTTTCATTTTCCTAACCTAACCCCTTTCCAAGATTAAATAAAAAAAACGAGTTTTTTCAACTGAAAGTAAGGAGCAACACTAGCCTAAAACTTAAAACAAACAGAAATTATTCCGTATATGAAAGTGGCTGTCCCCTCCTCAACACCTTGCTCTTTACGTCAAAGTTTTTTATTGTTTAAAAAAAATAGAGTTGTGAGAAAGTCAAACTTTAGCGTAAAGAGCAAGGCGTTGAGGAGGGGACAGCCCCTTTCATATACAGAATAATTTCTGTTTGTTTTAAGTTTTAATGTCGCTCCTTACTTTCAGTTAAAAAAACTTGTTTTTTTTATTTAATTTTTGAACGTTTTTGAGTAAATGCAGGTTTTGATCTTGGCTCACAGTACATGAATAATTAACAAGGGCGGATCCAGGATTTTTTTCAGGGGGGGGGGGTTACTAACTTTTGACTAAGTTTTGGCTAATTTTACTGATTTTTACATAGGTTTTACTAATTGTCAACTTATTTTTGTCTTAGTCTAGAATTTTGGGGGGGGGGTCAAACGGGTAACCCCCCCTGGATATAGCCTTGATAATTAAAACAAAATTTTCATATTAATTTACTTTTATTTGGTTAAATGGCTTTCTCGAAACTTGTTTTATTTTATTTACAAATATTTTTATTAGTAATAAATATACATAACTTACAAAGCGACTTATCTAACAAACTTTTATGTTCATAAATTTTTATTATATATATTAGGAAGTTTGCCCCCTAGTCAATACCATGCTCTTTAAGCGAAAGTTCAAATTTTGTTCCAATTCTTTAAAAATCACTGCTTAATCACAAAGGCCGTTAATTAGAATAAATAGCTCTTATTAAAGTACTAAAAAATCTTTGGCTTAAAGAGCGAGGTATTGACTAGGGGGTGAACCCTATCATATATGTAATATCTTCTGTTCGTTTAAAGTTTTGATGTTGCTGCTGTTGCAGTTGAAAACTTGTTTTTTTATATTTAATTTCTGATCTTTTTTTAAATAATGCTGGGAAGTCCAGTGTCCCCTCATAGCAATGTCCCTTCCCCCATGAAAACTTCCTTCATGGAAAGATCCTCCTACATAACCCCAAACTCCAGGCAGGTATGCAGGAATTTGTTTCGGGTGGGGGGCAATTTGTTTTGGGGGGGGGGGGCCAAATCCTTCAAACCCATTATTCTGTGATAAAAATCAGAAAATTATGGGAAAATTAAAAAAATTGTGAGATTTTGGGGGGGCCCGGGCCCGGAGGCCCCCCCCTGCGTACGTCCCTGCCCCCCCCCCACTACCAGTAAAAATCCCCCCTGAAAACGTCTGTACTGTATACTTCCCAATAACCAATACTATATGTTAACATTGGGTAAAGTTCATAACTTTCAGCCTTCCTCCCGGGAACTTTGGGGGATTAAGTCATCCTTAAAGACATACTTATATTATTTTCGAACATGCTGAACAAAATGGCTATCTAAAAATATTGATCAGGTGACTTTGGGAAAACAAGGAGCGTGGGAGGGGGCCTAGTTGCCCTCCATTTGTTTTGGTCACTTAAAAAGGGCACTAGAACTTTTAATTTCAATTCCAATGAGCCCTCTCACAATATTCTAGGACTACTGGGTCAATACAATCACCCCTGGGGGAAAAAAATAAAAATAAACACGCACCCGTGATCTTTCTTCTGGCAAAAAATGCAAAATTCCACATTTTTGTAGATAGGAGCTTGAAACCTCTACAGTAGGGTTCTCTGATACGCGAAATATGATGGTGTGATTTTCATTAAGGTTCTATAAATTTTAGGGGGTCTTTTCCCCTTTTTTCAAAAATCAGCCAAACTTTCTCAGGTGCGTAACTTTTGATAAGTGGGATCAAACTTGATGAAACTTATATATTTGAAATCAGCATTAAAATTCAATTCTTTTGATGTATCTATTTTTATCAAAATACCGTTTTCTAGAGTTTCGGTTACCATTTAGCGGGGTCCCAATAACCAATACTATATGTTAACATTGGGTAAAGTTCATAACTTTCAGCCCTCCTCCTGGGGGCTTCAAGGGATTAAGTCATCTTAAAAGACATAGTTATAATATTGTCGACCATGTTGAACAAAATGGCTATCTCAAAATTTTGACCAGAGGCTTTTGGGAAAAAAAGAGCGTAGGAGGGGGCCTAGTTGCCCTCCATTTTTTTTGTCACTTAAAAAGGGCACTAGAACTTTTAATTTCAATTCCAATGAGCCCTCCCACGATATTCTAGGACCACTGGGTCGATAATATCACCCCTGGGAAAAAGAAAAAGAAAAAAAAAACAAATAAACATGAATTTGTGATCTTTCTTCTGGCAAAAAATGGAAAATTCCACATTTTTGTAGATAGGAGTTTGAAACCTCTACAGTAGGGCTCTCTGATGCGCTGAATATGATGGTGTGATTTTCATTAAGGTTCTATAACTTTTAGGGGGTCTTTCCCCCTTTTTTCGAAAATCAGCCAAATTTTCTCATGCAGGTAACTTTTGATAGGTAAAATTAAACTTGATGAAACATATATAGGCTATTTGAAATCAGAATTAAAATATGATTCTTTTGATGTATCTATTGGTATCAAAAGTCCGCTTTTTAGAGTTTTGGTTACCATTGAGCCGGGTCACTCCTTACTTACAGTTTGTTACCACAAACTGTTTGATAGCCAAAAGTATCTAAAGTAGAATTTTACCCCTATCTCCACTCCTTCCTCTTGAAGGTCCTGAAATTTGCCTTCATGATAGGTCCTATACCTATTGAAATTTTGACCAAACAACATTTGACCTTAATTTTCAGTTATCAGTTTCTTTTTCTCTTGATGTAGTTCTGAAAATGCAACCTGTTTTTTGAGCAAAATTTTAAGCCATATTAATGTTTTTCTCAAATTTAGGGATAGCCTCTTGGTAAATTTATACCAAATAATTTTTTTTAGTTATGACTAAATTTAATACACCATTTTTTGCCTTTTTTATGCTGTTTACAAATTTTGTATTCATTTATTTAGTAATTTGTTTACCGCCCCCCCCCCCCCCTATATATGTAAAGTCAGAGTGTATAGTTCTACTTTAGGAGGGGGGGGGGTGGGTAAAGTTTAAACTTACCTCCCATTTACATCAGGAACAAAATTTGCCCCCCCCCTAATGTAAAAATATATACCCTGAATTAGTATATATAGGGGGGGGGGGCTGAAATTCATTTCCAATAGAAATGATTATTATATTTGTAATCAGCATAAAAAAAGGCATTGAGTGGTATATTCACTTTATGCATAGGTCAATAATATGATTCGGTAGAAATTTACCAGCCTCTTTGCATAGGCCTATCTTTAAAACCTCCTAAATTGGGATTGAGCTAAACTGTGAAGCTGAAAACAATTTTTTTTTTACTTCATTTAATCAAAAGATCTACTTTGTAAGGTTTCACTTTTACAACACACAGATTTTTAGGTAAATTTTTACCAAATTATATTATTGACTTATGAATAAAGTGAATATACCATTTGATGCCTTTTTTTTATGCTCTTTCCAAATATAATAATAATTTTTGTCAGAAATAAATTTTACACCCACCCCTATATATACCAATTCAGGGTGTATATTTGCACATTAGGGGGGTGGGGGTAAAGCTCAAACTTACCTCCCATTTACATCAGAAATACAATTTACCTCCACCCCCCCCCCCCTAATGTGCAAATATTTACCCTGAAATGGTATATATAGGGGTGGGGGTAAAATTCATTTCCAATATTATTTGACAAATTATATTTGTCAATTATTATATTTGGAAAGAGCATAAAAAAAGGCATCAAGTAGTATATTCACTTTATTTGTAAGCCATTAATATGATGTGGTAAAAATTTACCAATTTTTAAGGGTCATCAAAGGTCAGGACCATCTACAGGGAGAAGGTGTAGAGATAGGTACTTCAAAATACCTTCCCAGGACATGCTTTAGACTGTAGACCCATTCCTGAAAGTTTCATTTTCCTAACCTAGCCCCTTTCCAAGACAGCGAAAAGTAGCTAAAGTAGAATTTTACCCTGTTGGTAATATGGTAAATTTGCAGTTTTCAAGCTAATTTAGCTAGGATGAAAGTGGATACATCACTTGATGGCTTTTCAAGGGTACTGGCAGAAAATTTTTGAAGGGGGGAGGGCAGATGCCAAAATAGCAGTAGTGGCTGGGTGACAGTTTAGGTGGTTTAGGGCACCAAACTACAACTTTACCCTGAAGAGGACAAATTTGTAATCAATTTAATATTCTAAGAAGCTCATTGATTTAGAAGTATCAATAGCTATATTTTGGGCTTCCCAGTTGCAAAAGAAGTAAAGCCACATGGTGACAGTACTGGACTCAATCAAGTTGATTTGCTTTAATTGTAATGAAATTAGGGAATGCTTGGAATCTGTAATTGCATATCAGCTATAATGAAGAGGGGGGGGGGTCATTGTTTAGCTGGGGGTAGGGTAAATTCCTACAAAAGTAGCCTACATTTTCATGGATAAACTGCTTACTCTTCCTGAGGCTTCAGATAAATGTTGAAAGAGGTAAGGGGGAGTAGGAATTAATTAAAATGTTGCTCTATACAGGGGTGGATTCAGGATTTTTTTAGGGGGGAGGGGGTGCAAAATAGGTTGATCCAATAAACTTGTATTAGGAGCAAGTTTAATTAACCCAAACTTTCATTAATTAAGTAAATTATAATACTTTAGACTATGCTGGGGGGGTGCATGCCCCTTGCCCCCTGGATCTGCCACTGTCTCTATACAGCTGAAATGTTACATTCCCATATCTAAAAGCACATAGGTGGAAAGGGCAGGTCATCATCAGCCCCATCAGGAAATTGCTTTGGGTTGGCAAATACTGATAGGAACTTAGTTCTCAGCAATTTTAGATGGTAATATTTTTATTTTTGTATTTGTATGAAGTACTTAAATGTATTTAAACAAATGTGTATGATGTATTTATCAATAAGAAAATTCTAGATCAAAGGTCTCACAGAATTTCCATCCATACAAACAATAATACTCCTTTTCATCCAGCCAAAATTCTTTAGTAGTAATATTAACAAGAACTTTTCACTCAAACTACTATTTATCACCAATTTTTTAAGTATATTCAAATTTTATCCAAAATTGAAATTGCATATTTAAATGTAGGACAGTACTAATCAACATACACTTATTGATTTACACATTTTAAAAGCAATTAACCAGTGATTTAAGGGAGGGGTACCTCAAATTATACCTTGGTTAGACCTGGGTATGATTTGGAAAATGATAAGAAATTAAATAAAAAAAAGAGCTTTTCAACTGAAAGCAATAAACAGATGAAACCTATTTGAACAGAATATTCTTTACATGAAGGGGGCTGTCTGCTCCTTAGCTCTCTACTCTTTACTTTGAAGTTCGGCTTTTTTCTAAATTTTTAAGAAAATATGCAATTGGAAAAAAATATTTTTCAAAGCACTAAAAAACTTTTGCTTAATGAACAAAGTGTTGAAAAGGGGGCAGTCCCCTTTATATACAGAGTAATTTATATTTATTTTAATTTTTAAACTTGCTCCTTACTTTAGTTAAAAAACCTTTTCTATTTGTTTAATTATATTTCATGGAACTGAAAAGTTTTATGAATACAACAGTTTTGGTAGCACAGAGAAAACTATCAATATCCACAGTTGGAGGGCAGAACTATGCCCTCTAACTATCAGTTGGAGGGCAACTAGACCCCCTCCCATGCCACTTTTGTCCCAAAATTGTCTGATCAAAATTTTGAGATAACTTTTTTGTTCAGCATAGTTGAAAGGCCCAATAACTGCATCTTTGGACATAAAGTGACCCCCTAAAGCTACTGGGGAAAGTTTTATAGGTTATAAAATTTGTCCACTGTTTTTTTATTGGGAAGTATGCATATATTTTTCTGGTGGGGGGGAGGACATATTTTCTGCTTGGAGAATTTTCCATGGAGAGGGAAGTTTCCAGGGGGTGAACTTTTCAGGGGAAATTTTACACTGGGTGAACTAGCCAGAACTTCTATATGAAATTTCTTTATATGTCTTGCTTTCTCTTTACTGATTAAATTTTATGTGCAGAGATTATTGTCTGGTAATTGTCCATTAAGGATAATTGTCCGGGGTAAATTTTTGCCAGAATTGAATTGTTCAGAGGATATTTCTATGGGGAGGGGGACTTTTTAGTGGCGGTGGAGTCAGGTATCCTGGCGTTATTTAGAAAATGCTCAGAAATTCAACAAAAATGAATCTTTCAACAGAAAGTAAGGAACAACATTAAAACTTAAAATGAACAGAAATTATTATGTATACAAGGGGGTTTGCCTCCTCCTCAACACTCTGGTCTTTACACTAAAGTTTAAATTTTGTCCAAATTCTTTAACAGTGACTCCTGAAGCACAAGGGTTGTTTAACTAGAACAATAAGTAACTTTTTTAAGTGGCAAAAAACTGTAGTATGAAGAGCAAAATGTTGAGAAGGGGTTAACCACCTTCATATGCATTATAATTTCTGTTCGTTTTAAGTTTTAATGCTGCTCCTTATTTTCAGTTGAAAAATTTGTTTTTTTTTCTTTATTTCATAAAGCTTAGAGGCTAACATTTTTGTAAAGGCAATGGAAAAAGTATTTCAATTAAAGTAAAAGTACATAAAAATTAAAAAAGTAAGTAATTACAAAAAATACACAAAACAATAGCCTACTTACAAAAACTAAGATATAAATTCCCAGCATTCAGTTCTTTTGAGCAATGCTGAAGCATTGGACAGATATTTTTGAACCATATTGGCAGTTTTGAACCTGGTTATCAAACACCAAATTATCAAAGTAGTTTGTTCAAAGTAAAACATTAAACTAAGATTGAGAAAATCAGATAAAACATTTTTAAATCAACATTTTTAATATAATTTTGAATACCAAAAACCAATATATTTGACACCTTTATACTTCATAACTGTAAAAAATTAGATCTTTTTCAAAGTGACAACTACATAAATGCCATCACTCCTGGAAAAAAATGATAATAAAACACCAAAAACATGTCTGTTCAGGGAGAAAATACAGAAATTCCCAGCATTCCATTGAGGATAAATATTTCTGATTATAGTGGCTTCACATATCAGCTCATGGGTACTACTGTAATACAAGCAAAAGTTGACTGCATATTTTTTTTTTTTTCCGAAATTGCCCCTTATTAAGTTGTTTTCCTTGTGTTTTCTATAATTATACAAAAATTTGAATTTTTGTTGCTGCTCCAACCAAATCATATAGAAAAAACGTTTGTGGAAAACCCGAAAGGGGTCACTCAGTCACAAATTGGAACTTTTATTTTCCTTATTTATGGTCAAAATCTACATGCTTTTCCCATATATATATACATGCTTTTCCCATGGTTTTTCCCTATTCTGCTCTCTTTCCTTTGGTTTCCTTATAGTTACTTTATAGTCCCAAATTTCCGGGGTGGGCATGGCTCCCCTGCCGGAGCCCATGTGTCTTTTGTATGCTATTTCATAATTCAATTGTTGCCTCTGGGGGAAACTACATTTTGAGCCCTTATAAGGGCCAAAACCTACGTGATTTTTAAAAAGAGCCTGTAACCCCTCAAAAAGTGACATCACATTGAAATCAGATACTTATCTGTTATAGCCACCAGACTCAAGTTCTTGGTCTAACAGAAATGGTTTCTTTTGTAGCTTCTTTCAGCTTAGCATGAGAAAGTATATACGGTACACTACAATGTTGGTAAATTTTAATTAAATATTTTAGTTGGTATTTTGATTATGGTAGAAACCATTTAATATAATGCATTCTGGGCTGTTTGATTTCTGTGATTCTCTGTTGTAGTTTTTTGTAGAATTTTTGTTTCTTTAAAATACATTAACACATAAAATTGAATAGAAAAATTCATACTATTTGTATGTCAATTGGCATTATATTTGGTAATGCCAGGTCTCCATCTGGTGTAAAATATGAATTCACAATGCAAACTTTCCACTGAGCTGGAAAAATACAGCCATTTTTACAAAAATGTCATGCAGATAAAAATGTCCTTTGATGTCATGCAGGAATTGGCGGTATATAGGCTATGCACAAGAAAAGTGCGTAGCCTATATACCGCCAATTCCTGCATGACATCAAAGGTTTTTTTTTCTTTTTTTTTTAACTCATTGTAGTTATCTTTTCAATGACAGAGTTCTTGGTTCTTTGGGCCAAATATAAATAAAAATCAGAAACAAAAATATTGAATGATTTATGCATATTTTTTTTCAGATTTGCAGAGAAGTTGGATGAGAGATATAAAAACTTAAGATAGGTTCAAAAACTGTTTGCATAAATGGCTATTTTTACAGTATTGTCTAAATATTGGATTTTAACTTTTTTTTGTGGGGACAATCCTATAAAACAAAAAATCTGAAATTCTTTTGTTTTTATTGTTATTTTGCACATTATTTTAAAAATTACCAACCACCAGCTCATATTTCACATTGCTTTGTTTCAGTTTTAGGCAGTTTTTGTGGTCATTTTTTCCAGGCATGCTGATGACTCCTACTTTGGGGAAATTAAAAAATTACATGGCAAAACTGCTTATACAGATTTTTTTTTAATCCCCAGTGTGTACACTCTGCAATGGTGTACCATCCATATCCAAAAACTTGGTTTTGCCTCAAAGGCAATAAAGTGTCAGTGAAATTATAGATGAGCTTGTACAGATTGTCTTTTGCCATCTTTGAAAGAAGTTGATTTTTAGGAGAAAATCTAAATCCTAATACCCCAGGAAGGTTAGCAATGGGACAATAAGTTTGAATTGAATAATTGAGGTTTTCAGATTGTATTCAATAAATTTGCTAAGTTATCAAAACAATTCCCCTGTGTAATTCAGCTTTTTATAAAAAAAAAAATATGTCTTTTCTTACTCAAATAAACCTAGTGTTAGAATCTCTAAGACAAATAATTAAATAGGTATGCAAGGATTGGCATGCAGCAGTACAATTAGCTGCCTTAGAAAACTTGTAAATAGGAAAATTAGCAAAACAAATGCTCTCTTGACAACACATCTTTTATGTTTTTATTGTGAAAATATAGTGTTAGACATGTTGTCAGTTTCCACTTGAGTAACTCTTTTCTGTTTATTGCAGAGGTTCTAGAACAGTTTTTGTGAAACAAATACTTTTTTTTCCTTTGCATAGTCAAAAGTGTATTTTTCCTCAATCTATCAATGTAGTTAGGGTAATACCTTTATTCAGTTTTGTGTAACAACTTTTTGCTGAATTAATAAGGCTGTTCTTTTAATTATCTTTGTGCTAACATCTTTTGACAAAGAATGCTTAAAAGTGAAATCTTAGCACTAAGATCTTACATCTTATAGCATTCTTTTGCAAACGTCTTTCATCATTCTGCTCTGATCAGTGGTCTAAGAACAATGATGAGTATATCATCAAAGTTCTCTCCTCATTGTTCTTTGTAACAGAAAGGTGGTGTCCTTCACACTTTATGCTAACATCAGTGAGGTGTAAGATCTTAGAACAAAGATGATTTAAAAGAACAGAAATCTTTGCAGAAAGATATTAGATCTTAGATGTAAGATCTTAGTGCAAAAGAACGGACCTAGTTTTTCAATATGTATCTTGATCATGCTTTGGAATTATTTTAAAAAAAATGTTAAACTTTCTATAACTGCAACCAGGCATATATGTATTATTTTATCTTGGAGGGGTACACAACTTACAGCTATGCAATGATAGAACTTGAGGATCTCCCTTTTATTGATTTTTGTCAGTTTACCAATGTGGAATTGTTTATATTTAATTAGTTTTATGAAAAAACACAATTAGATAATTATAAAAAGACCTTTTAGAGGGGTTATAGTGTTCTATTTTGGTTTTCCTTGTTAAACCCCCTTATGAAAACAAACTTCAACTTTTTGACATGTGACTAACTTGGGGTACATTTTTCATTGTTAGGCCACCTTTTACAACTTAAATTTGAAACAGGAAATGATTAATAGTCAACTGTTACATAAGAAACAGGTCTAAGACAAAATTGATTAAGTAACATAACTGCCTAGAGTTTTGTAATTATTACCAATGCAAAGAAAAAAGTATTTTTGGAATTGGAATTCAGTCAATACATTGGGCTAGAGTTGTTTTTGAAATTTGAACTGGGATACTTTTTGGCAATGTCTTGTCACAAGTATCTAGCTTCACCCCTCTTGTCTCTGAAGGGTTGACATTTGATGCACTTGGACAAGTTTTAGCTATAAAAGTGAAACTTTCACAAATAAACCTACAGCAAAAGTAAAGTCTAAGCAAAGCGTTTTGAGCCTCACTCCTTTGCTAAATCCCAGTTTAAGGGACTCTAGAGAATATGAAAATAAGTTTTTTGAATAAAAGAAAAGATTCTTTTGATATTATGCAATAATATTATTGCATTATAACAGTTCCCTTTATAAACAGGTTACCATAACAATAAAACAGTAATGCCATTTTTTTCTTCATTCAATATGCTTTCTAATCATATACAAAAGTTTGCTGTTTTTTTTTTCAAATTGGCTTGATGAATCAACTGCAGACCAGAAATAAGCTAAAAAACAATGCAAACCAAGATTAACAGAAAGCTTGCAAACACAGTCTGTGGCTATTAGGAAAGAATTTGAAATATTTTTATTATAAATGGAAAGAATGTTGAATGGGGAATCAAATGATATGACTTTTCTGCTTTTATTATTGCTAGGCTTAGAAGGGAAATATCCCATCATATCATAGTGGATTGATGCCTTGCTTGGAAATACAGGGCCCAGGGATTGATTGCTGCAACTGCAAGGGGCAGTGACAAGCTTGCTGCTTGTTCCCATAAAAAAAGAGAAAAGAACTGAAACGTCAATCCAATGCCTTATGCACCAGCAATGACCATGGAGGATCTTTATTATAGAACAGAAGTGATCTTACAAAATTATCAAAAATCCTGATGAAATTTGGTAAACTTGTGTGGTAAATCTGAAATCAGATAGGAAAAAAAAATACCATTTGATTTCTTATTTCAATGCTCTTTTCAAATAGAATGATTGGTTTAAAATAGTTTTTTTTTTCTGGATTTATCTCATGCAACTAAACATAGAAAGTAGCGTGGAAACGTCTCCACAATCCAACACTAATATACACCGTGAAGACCTATTCAACACTTACTTTACAAAATTTTCCATTTTCCCTTTTTTCAAAATTAACAATAGAGTAAAAAAAAATGTATTTCACAGCAAGATACGAGTTCCGCTTTTGAATATGTTGTTATTTAATAGTTAAGAATGCAATTTTTGCAAATTGTTCCAGGTTATGCCCCTTTTTGCATATTTTCCCCTACTATTAGACCCTAGTTTACTCTAAAATGTAAATTGAGCTGATTAGGATAATGAAGTACAGTTGAGTTTTAATCTTGTTAGAAGGCACAGACGATTGCTTATTTTTAGCTTAATCTGTCATTGCATGGTTAAGAAATTGAATGAATGTGGTGGAGCTCTTGCTAAAACAACCTTTTTGTCTTTCAGGAATATGAACATAACCCATTTGTGATTGCATTAAAGAACTTGCGCGATCGGCTCATAAAAGCTCCTGAAACTTTGGATCAAGACATCAGTCAAGCACTTGGTAAGATATTTCTTTTATAATACTTAGATTTTTCCACTAAATGCATTTTTAAGCGAATTTTCTCACCTTTCTGACTTTTAGTGAAACTTTTAAAACATCAGTTGGTAATATTTGAAGCAGTGTTTTTAGTTTGCTGCAGCAAAGTGTGCTTCTGGCCCTGTTACAGCCCCTGTACCTGCTAACACCCACCTAATTTTTACCGCAAAGTTCAGCATGTTACACCTTGTTTGACACGGAATCAGGCAAGATCTTATTTTAATCTGTTTTATTAGAACTATTAAGTGGTCGCATACCCCTCCAAAACTGCTAACCCTCCTACTGCCAACTTTTTATCTGTGTTTGAAGAATCACACAAGTATTGTTAATTTCTATCACTGTATAAAGATAATTAGCAGTAAGTTCACCGCAGACGATTTCTGGCTCTTCATTCTTGGTGCGAACAAACGCCTCCTCCCACATACTCTTTCATTGGCGCGTACAAACAGCAGCTCCTCTCATTTGATCTGGCACCAGCGGTCCAATTACCCTGGAACATGTATTTTGGCAGAAACTTTCCCAAAATGTCTTTGAAACCAACTCTAGACTTTGAAACCTACTTGTAATTCCTAAAAACATCAAATAATAACATTGCAGTGCTAATTACCGATTTCCATATATGTATTGGAATAAGTTAGTTCAAAATTAGTTCCTTTAAAATTTAGTGTTCCAACGTTGAAGCCAAGTTTTGTGTTCAAGGGAAATCTGACTTGTCTACCTGTGAAAAGATCTAATGTTGCTTATGTTTTTACGTTCTCTGGAGCACTCGCACCTTGGTCTCGGTTTTTATAATGGGTGATATAGGGGACGATCATACTGTCTAATATTTATATTTTGTGATCTCTATGATATACAAGAAAAGTGGACCTATGGCGCTTGCAATAGCCCCCTGCCCATCCCACTGCCAACTTTTTTAGCACAAAGGTTGACATATGGCATATTGTCTGAAGCAGACTCACCTGAGGATTTGACATCTGGGTTATTGGAGTCATGGAGTAGGTCCCTGACCCCTTCAACAACCCCTGACCCTCTTGCTGCCATCCCTGTTAAAGTTCTATTAGAAAGGTATGCAGGTTATGCCTAAGTGGAGTCCAGCAAAAGCTTTTAATATATATGACTGGAGAAGTAGAGTGGGCTCATGAACTTCTTACTGCCAGCTTTTTACTGCCTTCCACCAGCAGATTTTTAGCGCAGAGGTAGATAATCAAACAGTTCATGGTAACGAACAGTAAGTAAGGAGCAACCCAGCTCAATAGTAACCAAAACTCTAAAAGACGGAATTTTGATATTAATAGATACGTCAAAAGAATAAAATTTTTATGCTGATTTCAAATATATAAGTTTCATCAAGTTCAGTCTTACCCATCAAAGGTTACGCGCCTGAGAAAATTTGCTTTATTTTCAAAAAAAGGGGAAACACCCCCCAAAAGTCATAGAACTTTAATAAAATCACACCATCAGATTCAGCGTGCCAGAGAACCCTGTTATAGAAGTTTCAAGCTCAAGAAGTATCTGCAAAAAAGTGGAATTTTTTTTGCCAGAAGAAAGAGAACAGATGTGTGTTTATTTTTATTTTTTTTCCCCAGGGGTGATCGTATCGACCCAGTGTTCCTAAAATATCGCGAGAGGGCTCATTTGAAAAGTTCTAGTGCCCTTTTCAAGTGACCCAAAAATGGTGGGCAACTAGGCCCCCTCCCACGCTCATTTTTCCCCAAAAGTTATCCGATCAAAATTTTGAGATAGCCATTTTGTTCAGCATGGTCGACAAATACAATAATTATGTCTTTGAGGATGACTTAATCCCCCACAGTCCCTGGGGAAAGGTCTGCAAGTAATGAACTTTGCCCAATGTTTACGTATAGTATTGGTTATTGGGAAGCATACAGAATTTTTCAGGGGGGATTTTTTCTGGTATTTGGGGGGGGGGGCGTCGGGGATTACGTGGGAGGATCTTTCCATGGAGGAAGTTCTAATGGGGGAAGGGACGTTGCTATGAACGGGGCGCCGATTTACCAGCATTATTTAAAAAACGGTCAGAAATTAAATAAAAAAAACAGCAATTTTTTCAACTGAAAGTAAAGAGCAACATCAAAACTTAAAACGAACAGAAATTATTACGTATATGATAGGGTTCGCCCACCTTGCTCTTTACGCTAAAGTTTTTTTTCTGTACTTTCATCAGAGCTATTATTCTAATTAACGGCCTTTGTGATTAAGGGGTCATTCTTAAAGAATTGGAACAAAATTTGAACTTTAGCGTAAAGAGCAAGGTATTGACTTGGGGGCAAACCCCCTAATATACGTATTAAAAATACGATATACGAATATAGAAGTTCGTTACGTAAGTTAATTCGTAAGTTGCGTCAGAATAAAATTTCGAGAAAGCCATTTAGCCAAAAAAAAGTAAAATTAATATGCAAATTTTGTTTTAATTATTCGTGTACGGTGAGCCAAAATCAAAGCTGGATTAATTCAAAAACGATCAGAAATCAAATAAAAAAAACAACTTTTTTTTAATGAAAGTAGGGAGCGACATTAAAACTTAAAACGAACAGAAATTATTCCGTATATGAAAGGGACTGTCCCCTCCTCAACGTCTCGCTCTTTACGCTAAAGTTTGACTCTGTCTATAACTTTATTTTTTAAAACAATAAAACACTTTAGTGTAAAGAGCTAGGCGTTGAGGAGGGGACAGCCCCTTTCATATACGGCTTCTTTACTATTAGGAATATTTGGTGATGATTTTAAAGTTCAACAGAAATCTGCTCAGTTTACTTACATTCATTCTTCCTCTTGCATATCTAACCTCGACCATGTTGTGTCATATAACCTTGATATACCTTGTGTTGAGGTAGTTTCCAAATTTCAAGTTTCAGACCATCTTCCTATCGCTTCTAGTTTCAAACGAGAAACTTCTCAAATTCCAGTGTTACAGGCTTATACTGCTCACCAGCACAAGTGGTATACTTCTTGCGATTGGAATAATATTGACACATCTTAGTACATCGAAGTTTCAGATAGTATCCTATACAAGATCCGGGTTCCATTTCATCTTCTGCAAAAGTCTTCTAATAAAGACATTAATGAGATTAGATTAACTCTTGATATACACTCCGCAGAAATCTGCCATGCACTTTTGTGTGCTGAAAAAAGGGCAGTTCCTCTTAAAAAAATACGTGTTGGTACACAAGTTTCCGGGTGGTCAGGAAATCTAGTGCTGTCTGAAGCTTGTGACCGTGCTAAAATTTGGTACAAATTATGGAGAGATTGCCTATGCCCCCGTCAAGGAATAGTCAATGAACTGAGAAAAGTGTCAAAAAAATGTTTTGCTAAGGAACTTGCCCTTCATCGATCTAAAATGCAGACACTTTATTCCGAGAAGGTCAGGAATTCACCTGATCTTCTGTGGAAGCTATTACCTCGTACTATCTCCTCAAATTTGCCAGACCCGAAGGACATTCCTTTGTCTGAGTGGATATCCCATTTTTCAAATGAATTTTCTGAGCCTGATCCTGTTTTAGAGTCACAATTTTGTGACGAGCTCTGCAAATTCATTGATGAATCTCCTGACCTTGATTTTGTTGTTACTTGTAACGCTATTATAAAAGCCATTTCCCAACTTAAAAAGAAAGCGTCTTGTGGGATAGATAAGGTGAGCACTCTACACATCATTAATGGAAGTTATCTATTGGTGCGTCACCTCAGCCTTCTCATGCAAATGATATTTGTTACATGTATTGTTCCATCCTCGTTCTGCATAGGTGATCTGACTCTAATTCCCAACAAAGAGAAATCTGAGCTTCAATGTTCCTCTTTCCGTTCCATCACCGTATCTACTACGACATGCAAATTTTTTGATCTTCTTTTTATTGAGGAGTTAAGACAAAAATGTTACGGTCCCCCATATCAATTCCGTTTTCAGGCTAATCTTGGCTGTTCTCATGCTCTTACAGCAGTTTTTACTGCCCTCGCCGACGCTGAATCTTCAGGAGAAAGTGTGATCCTCGCCGGACATGACGTTAGACGTGCGTTCGATTCCTTAATTCATTCGTCCATGCTTCTTCATATGGCAAGGCGAGGCGTAAACCCATCAGTTTTCCGTGTTCTCAGGGATTTATATAGGAATCTAAAAGTGCGTTTAAAACTTCCATCCCGTTTTTCCCTGCAGTCAGCTCTTCATCCTTCCCTATATAATTGCATTAATTCTCGTGTGAGGCCAAACTCTTCGATTCCCTCGAATATGCTTGTGAATCTTCAGTACCCCATCCTTGTTAAGAAAGGGACCAGACAGAGAGCTATCACTTCCCCAACCCTGTTCAATAATAGTGGCCTTGAAACGCAGGCAAAGTGTCTTCCTTCTTGCATTTTTGGGAGAATCGATATGTCTCTTATCTGTTTTGCTGATGAGATCCTGAATCTCAGCCGCACGACCAAGTGGACTGAGCAGACGTTCAAATTTTTCAAAGATGAATATGCTAAAATCGGCCTGTCTTTTAATCTTGAGAAATCCAAAGTAATCCTTTTCAATTGGCGAAATCCCTCTACTTCTCTTATGAATATGGACGGTTCTCTTGTTAAACCCTCAGACCATATTACATACATAGGCCTCCCAATTGGCACATCTATAGGCCACACATATTGCTTGCTGATTTCTCACATTGAGCATAAAAATTAGCATTTTTTACGCTGTAATTATAAAAAGCAAATTACATTTCAACTGTTATATTCTAGCATCCATTTACAACGCAACAGCCCTTCCTCATCTGCTTTACATTGCTTCTTTCTGGAGATTCTTTACAGTTACAGATAAAAAGCACCTATGATCAATCTTCTTCAGATTTGCTAAATATCTCCTACATTTGCCCCCTTGTACAAAAAACCATAAAATTATTCATTTGTATAAGCTATCTGACCCTAATATTAGCATTAATAAATCTCTATCCCGTTTTCAAAGTAACTTTAATCATCCATGGACACCAGTTTGTTCACACTAGTTTTTTTTTTTGTATTAATGTAAGGCATATATTAACTGTTCGTATTAATGTAATGAAGAGTTTTCTTTTGTCATGTGTTTGAATTTTCAATGTGTGTTTTTGTCCTTCTTTTTTTTCTTTTTTGTTTTCTTTAGTGATTACTCCGTCTACTATACCTTTTGTACCTTTTTTTGACGGGCAATAAATGAATAATAATAATAATAATTTCTGTTTGTTTTAAGTTTTAATGTCGCTCCTTACTTCCAGTTAAAAAAACTTGTTTTTTTTAATAGTTAATTTCACAAAAGAGAGTGAGAGAGAGAGAGAGAGAGAGAGAGAGAGAGAGAGAGAGAGAGAGAGAGAGAGAGAGAGAGAGAGAGAGAGAGAGAGAGAGAGAGAGAGAGAGAGAGAGAGAGGCTTTACGACATTAATGGATCTCTCTCCTTCTTTCTTTTTCTCAATTAATGTCGTTAAGTGGTTTAATCGTTTTGAACATTTAGTTAGTATACATCTTATTTAAGTTTGAGCGTTTTACTTTATTTAAGCAATGTCTGTTTTTAGGACCATTCCTAGATGTTGTTAAAGCAGAAAATATATCTGGTCCAGTAACTGAACTGGCTTTAACTTCCATTGGTAAATTTATAAAACTCAGATTAATAGGTAAGTTACTTTTTATCATAATATGAAGTATCTTTTGTTTGAAGCTGCAGATTTAAGCGGATTTACTATGAGAGTAGCTGTCTTTTTTAGCGCTCGACAATGCTGCATTTTTTAGTACAAAAGGTGTTGGCTATGTAACTTCTATCGATTTCTTATTGCATATTGTGAATTTGAACGAGTCAATTGCCTGTATAAAGGAGTAAATCGTTTATTATCATCACAGCCACAAACTTGTGCGTGATGACCAAATGTGAAAAGAGTAGCAGGGGGCTAATAGGCTTTGGAAAGTTGTACCACTGGCTGCAGGCTTTAAAAAATTTCCCAGTTAATGTAGTGTTCTCCCTGAATAAGTATTTGTCTGAGAGGCCTAATCCTCTATATCTAAAAAATTATATGCCTGCTATTTTGTTTGCATTGGTTCTAGATTTTAAAAGTTTGTTAAACCAAGAGCATTAGAGTTGTTGCTGAATGTATTATTTATGGATTTACTTCTGATATGTTTCACGCTGGTCAATTTGCTGGACCTGCTGATTCAAGCAGTACTAAATGCCTGTGCCACTACAATTAAGACTCGAATGGACATGAACAGTTTTCTGGTCAAGTCTGGGTAGAGATTTGTTTACGTTTCGTCACGACACCTTTGTAATCCGCATAAAAAAAGAATCAAAAAGTAGCATCAGTAAATTGGCGCGACAATAAACGCGTATTGTTAATCGTCTGCCCCTGAATCATCTTAAAATTATTACCTTATGGGTGGTGTTAATATAAGTAACCGAATGACCTCATATTATAGATTTACAGCCAGGATTGAAATGGACGATTGAATTGTTTCATCATTTCATTGAGACTGGCCTTTTTAATGGTTTTCATTAACTGTGGTTTCACAAAAAACAAACATACTGCAACAACAAAGCAGTCATTAACTCCTATATCCATGTAATCAACTTATCTCTTAATACTCCATAGTTAGAGGAATGACTTTATGACGTGAGGACTAGCAATTTTTTTCAGCCAAAAAGGGTTTCGAGCACTTTCTCACCAATTTGCTTGAGCAGCACAACAACAAAAATCTTGAGAATTTTCCATGGGTGGGAATCCTACCTGCAACAACAACAGTCGTATGTATTTGTACAATGCGAAGTTTTTCTCTGTCTTGCTGATGAGAGATACTGCTTCAGGTCGTTTCAGTCATAAATTTAGATTAATTCAACTGTTTTGTACTTGTCTTAAAAGCTAAAGTAAAAATCCTTTGCTAATAATGTTGGACTTCCACAGGATTGAGAGAAATGCCCGCGCTTTTGGATATTCACTATGGGGGAGGGGAATGAGGGAGTGTTTTTTTTGGAGACCAGATATGAAAGTAAGGGACCTTTCTGATCAAAATGTAGTTTTTGTAGGTATTCCTAAATCGTGTGATTAAAGTTCTGATCTCGAGAAGATATATATTAGTGTTTGATAGATTTTTTTTATTAACCTTCTATTATATTTCATAGTATATTTTAAATAGTCGACTCTCGTAAAATTTTAAGTCTAAAAATATCAATCAATTGGAAAACAGCTATCAATTCGGCTGCCGGGCTAACATGAACTCCAAGATTATTTGCAGTATTGCAGCAGAAAAATTACAATGTTTAGTAATTTTTTTCTATAGATTTGTTGTATGCATAAAACTCTTTTGTTGTCCTTCAGTTTGCCAAAATCTCTGTAAGCATTTAACGGCATTGCTCTTTTGTCCCTCTAGCACCAACAGAATGATGAATAGTGGATCAGTTTTCCAACCTTTTAACTCAAAAAGGAGAAGTTTTCACTCCCCGTGATAAAATACTGCTTAATTGATAGCTTTGTTTTTAGACTACTTGCATTTCTAGTTTATTGCAGTACAATGTAAAGAAAATATTGCTTGCGAAGAATTATTTTGACTTACGCGCAGACTCCAGCCAACCATTTTGAGCTCCTTCAAGCGCAAAAAAACTGGTTGAAGCAAAGGATAAAAAGATTAATTAACGATAGTATGCGTTTGTTTTGATATTTCACCGAGCAGTATCATCCGAATTGAACGGAGAATAATTCCGACTATGGGGCATTTTCTAATGACATTTCCAGTCTTTAGCTAATGTGTTGTATATTGAAACTCTGTCACAGGCTTTTTCTTTTGTCATAAAACAACGAGATCTTGTTGCTTATATTTCTTATATTTGAAAGGGGGGGGGGGAGAGGGGAACATGTAATTCGCATATTTTGTTTCCTTCTTACTGGATGGCAACTAACTGCAATAGAAGCTCTACCGCCAGAGGTGCAATCGATAAAGGCGATTTGCATCCGGTATTGAAAGTATAAGCGTTACTTTTGAAGCTGCTGGGATAGTCGTTAGGACCGACTTCAGCACCCAGCACAGGATCATACCCAGCCAAAGCGAACAAGTACCTCCAAACTTCGTCTTGTTGTTTTAACACTGGCTTTTTTTATATATAGTTTTTTTTTAAGTGGAATATTCCGTATTCATATCGTTTTTGGTGCAGTCCTTTTGGTGGGAAAAACACCTGGCCCGGCGAAACTGCAAGTAAAATTCCTTTTGTGCGCAATTAAATAAGGAGATGGAAAGACGCAAGAAAAATGTTTGTGCAATATGGGGTTGTCATCCACCAAAGAGATACGGTAGCATGGACCAAATTTAGCAGTGAATTATATGGATCCATTCCTTCGTTTGGTAATCAATGGTCGAGCCAGGGGAAGGCAGAGGTCATCTGAGATAGGAACCTTGTTTGATTATTAATACTGGCAACCAAGCTTCAAATAAAGAGGACTTAGCATCCAGTGGTGATGATGAGAACCATAACTCAAATCAACAATGAAAGTCAGTAGCTTATTAAATTGACGGAAAAATGGATCCTCAACTTCGAGAGGGAGTGAACCAGGTATTAGAGCTCACTGATATTACAAACAAGGTTATAATTTCATTGCTCTTTCGATTCAAAAATATACCAATGATAAGATTGGCCCTTTCTAGCTCATTATTATTGATGAGTTTAAACGCCTATCGGAAAACAATAGCCTAGTTTTGTTTTCTACTTGACTCCCGTCAATGGCTTGGTGTAAACAACTACCTGGAGTCTACAGTGAGGAAAACGTAGTTTCCTGTGATTGACGTATCCATTGACGGGTGGGTTCTTCGGAAAAAGTTAAATTGTGATCGTTGTGGGTCAGTGTTATGATAGAGCGTTAGGTGTGAGTGAGACATGAAATTGAGAGCAGCCTAAAGTCGGGTTGGTAGTAGAATTCATCTCGAGCATTGTGTATTAATTGTCACACACATAGGCTATATTCGGTCCTAATCCAACCAATCTAGGGAAAAAATTTTTTTTTCAACTTTTTGTGCAAAGTCACTACATGTGTTTTTACCCTGAATTTGAAATACCACGAGCTATTTCTCAGAGCTCAAAAAGAGTTTGGGCTAGAGGCTCTCAAGTTGCAGAGGCTGATGGCACTATACGGGGCTACTGGTATAAGGCAGTTTGCAATATAAAACTGCAAATGGATTGGAGAGCCAATCCTGAAATTGCAGCTGTAGCCAAGATTCTAAAAGATAGTGTTTTACCATTTCGTTTATGCGCTGCTTGCTGTGAGGGAAAAACCTTTGCCACTCCATTCTGATCCACCTGAGAACCCGATTCCACATATCTACTACTTCAATGCTTTTCACTGATCCAATCATCAAAGAGAAGTTTGCCTTACAGCAGAAGAGACTGTTTCTGGCTGATATGTGTTAGTGAATCACGGACAATAGCATCTTCAGTTGGAGTATCAGCTAAAGAATGCACCTCCTCAACGACGAAGGCTGGGGATGCATCATCAAAACCACGTGTATTACTTCGTTCTGTCTTTTGGCGAAGAGGGGATGTTTAGAGCATTACTGGCCATCATAGTGACGAGGCTATTCTTCGCCATCCTTCGGTTGATGGATTCATTGGTGAAATTGACAACTGCTTCATAAAAAAACAATTCTTTTTCAGAAGTTCTGTGCTGAACTTGGAACTCAGAAACACTAGATTTTTTTTCCAAGAAAAAGTACACAATTCGTGTAGTTTCTGTCCAACATTTGGAATCGGCAACCTAGTCCTTGCCTTGTAAGCTACAGTGGCTTAATCTCTGTCAGCTGATGCCAATTTGCCAGTTCGATATTTTCAGTGTTCAGTCCAAGCTTTCTTAGTCTATTCAGTGAACTTGCCATAATTATTGATGTGACGAATGCTCTCCTGTTTACTCTTGTTATGAACGAGAGATTATGTAGCACTATGAACCACATAAAGCATGCTTAAGATGCATGACACTTGCATGTCTTTCTGATGTTCGAGTTATTTTCTCTTCTTCTCTCTTAGTCATCTGTGAGAGGTATTTCCAGTTATAAAAAAAATAAGAAAGAAATTATGCGTTTGGTGACATCCGTTGATCGATTTTATTTCCGCTACCGAAAGGGACAGTAAACTTGATTGTTAGATTTAAACATAATCTGCTTTTAGTTAAAATCAGTTTAGTGGTTGAGTTAAATACGTTTTCCCCAACTTTCATTAAAGTATTCTCACCAATCCTTGATATATTCTCACCAATCCTGTTTGAGGGTAATGCCCGTCAAATTTTAATGCAACCACCACCACTTTTTTTTTACAATTAAGCCGGAGGAAGGCACTGCTCCGTTATGCACATCAAATATTTGATCTATTATGGGATTTATCAAAAGTTTTTTACGGTATTTCCACGGAGGTATCAGCCTCGTATTTGCCTTGTTTCTCGCTTTAATGTTACCTGACAAATTCTAATTTGTCTTTTACTCATGGGCTGGCTCATTTCAAGCTGTGATTACATTAATAAAAATCTTCTTTACCGAATTATGGCAAATTAGAAAGCTCGCCAAATAATGAAATGACTAAAGATATTGACAGGAGCTTTCTTTGTTGATTGAACGGCTTCTGGAAATTAGAAGATTTAGCCGGTTTCGTAGTCGATGAATTCTGGCTGATTTAGGATTATATATTTCGAGAGCAAGTATGGTTAATGCTAGTTTTTAGTTTATGCACTGCTTGAACTTTTCTGTATACTAAACTGCAATTTACTAATTTAGGAAAATCTGAAGGTATGCAGGAATGACGAAAATGTATTGAAGAATAATTGTTTTTCAGTTTAAGTCTAGACAATTACCATCAGAAGCATATACTTTAAACCACATACGTACGTAGAAATTTTTAATAAAAAAAAAGGAAATTGACAGATTATTAAATCATTGTTTTTCCCTTTGTGCTTGACCTTGTAGGCTTTTGATAATGTAGACTATATATATTGTTATGTATTAATCATATGAAAATTTGTGTCATGTTCTATTAAATATAACAGAAAGGTTTTATTTGAATAGATCCATCGAGACCAAAGTGTGCTGAAGCTGTCCGAAATATTGCATTCTCTTTAAGTCATGCAAAATTCAGTGGTACAGATTCGAGTAACGATGAAGTGGTTTTAATGAAAATATTAGAGGTAAACTTTATTTAGTTTTGGTTCTGTTTTTATTAAAGCTTGTTTTAAGAGCACGATTGAAGCTACTATTTCGTACTTGGTATTAGTTTCCCATAGTCAAAATATTAAGAGATGAATTCAAGCTTTCAGCTATTGGATGTAGGAGGGGAAAAATAGTAATAAAAGGATGAAAGAAATATATCGGGGTTTCTTTGAAATAATGCTTGAATAAGAAATTTAAATATGTATGTCCGGTAGCTTAGATGTTTCGCCTCTTGGCGAAAAGTATTCCTTGGTAGCCTGTATGTATCCTTGTAATTGGGTCTGTTTACAATTGTACCGAACGATCAAAGGTAGAGAGAGTATCAGTGACTCCTCCAATCCACTTCCAACGCCAATTACGCTAATTCTAATTGACATTTCTGCTATAATCGTATCTTACTAAGCCTTAACATGGAAGATTGTTGGTGCTAAAAATTCGCATGTTATAAAGCAACTGGATAAAGACAATGGAAAAAGAGACATCTAGGAGTTTCTTTGACATGATACTTCATTGAGCTGAGAACCGGGTGTGAATTAGCTGACTTAAAATTGTTAAAAATGCGTGGTGATTTCACTGTCGACTGTAATAGTTAGTCTAAAACTGTGAAAGCTTGCTTCTCAGACCATTACTGCCATCTTTGATTTATCTTATTGACCTTAAAACACGAGGTCGTATTAAATATCGTAATCAGGACTACGTAAGCAGAAGTTAATACATTAGTCACTTGTACATTTGGTTGTTCATTCAAACGCTGTGGAAAATATAAAATCTTTAAGGTGTAAAAGAATTTCATTAAGTTTCTCTCTAAAAGACAAATTGTTTTCGAATGGAATTTTTTTTTAGTTCGCATCCTAAAGCACAAAGTAAAAGTATTTTCTATGAAGGGAAAGACTATAATGCGTGAAGAAGAAGTACTGTTAACCTAAATAATATCTTTATAATTTTCCCCTGATGGTTTAAGAAATTCTATTTCAGCTCCTTATTCATCTTTGTCCTTTGCATTTAAAAGAAAAAGCTAGGAGTGTCCCACAAGCTTTCTTCTCTTGTGAAAATAATTCTTCTCTTGCCAATCTGTTCCCTATTCATTTTGCACAATAAATTGATTGATGAATGGATTGACAATTAAAAACAAATACAACCAAATGTTTTACAAGGGGTCTTAAATTGAAATAATTATCTACATTATTACGTATTTAAAATAGGAGCTTATGTACATGTAGTGTCTAGATGTCCTGAATCCGCAATTGAAGTTCACTTTAATTGGTCAATTAGTCAATTTATTTTTCACGCAATTGCAATTGAATTACCGGCTACAACAATTTTTTCAAGTGGTCACTGTTCAATTACAATTATCTGCGGTTGAATTTAAATTATGTTTTGATAAAGAAAATTTTAAAATAATAAAGCAGCACACGGCCTAAGATTTGATTTAACAAACACAAGGTTCTTAAAGTGTCATTGGTGATAATCGTTTGTAGATTAAGAGTTAGTAGATAGAAAATTTATGTAGCCTCAGGTAGAAAGCGTTATTATTTACAGTGCTTTGTTACCATTTTAAGTTATAATTGGTCATAATCAGGTATTTTATTTTTGTTTTCTTTCAGGTTCTTAGGGATATTTTTTTGTCTCCTTGTGGGATTCTTCTTTCAAATGATAATATCTGCGAAATTGTGCAAAGTTGTTTCAAACTCTGCTTTGAAGAAAGAGTCACTGGTAAGTCTTGTGGTAACTTAACTTCTTTTAATATCTTAGTTTTGTTGACGGTGTTGTACCTGAGCTTAAGTCTGAAAAACATATATTTCGCTTGCTCCCATTCTTTCCTATATATATATTAAACTGCCATATTTGGGACGTCGCATGAAAGACAAAAGATCGTCGATGGTCACTAGTAACTTAGTTGCTTGTTATGATTAGCTGAAACTAGTCTGTTGATTGCCTTCATTATTTGATAAGGATAAGATATCATCTTCGATGCGTACCAAATTTTTCGCGGCATTTCCAATCGATGATTGGAAGCTGATATTTTGTCGCTTAAAAAAAAGAAAGAATTTAGTTAAATAAAAGTAAGGAGCGATGCTAAATTGAAATGGACAAAAAATTATCCAAAACAAAATACAGGTGGTAGCCCACTCTAGAGGGAAGAGTACCCTTTTCGCTTTACTGAGAAATGTACAGGTTCCAGCAGTTACCGTTCGACCCTTTATAAGCGAAATTAAAAAAAAAAAAAATCATAGCAATGTATGCACCAAAAGAATTGTTTCAGGTGATTCTGGCTTGTTTCTGGTGATTCCAAATTTGGAGCTTTCATCAAATTTAATGCTACCCATCAGAAGCTTGGAAACTGAGAGAATTGCCTGATTTTTGAAAAAGGGGAAGCACCCTCAAAAGGGCAAGCAATCTCATTGAGACCCCGTCAAATTCAGCATATCCGAAAACCCTATTGTAGAGGTTTCAAGCTCCCATCTAAAAAAGTGTGTAGTTTCGCGTGTTTTTTTTTTTTGTAGGAAAACCCACGCTATGTCTTCCTTTTTTTTCCAGGGATGGTTGTATCGAGCCAGTTGTTCTAGAAAGTTGGGAGAAGGCTCATTAGGACGGAAATTAAAAGTTCTAGTGCTCCTTTTAAATAGCTAAATATTCCATCATGGTAAAGAGATGCTTTCTGCCATTTTGCGGCACAAAACTAAAATTTGGCCCAAAGAGAGCCAAGATGATATCAATCGAGATTTCTGGGCTAGGCGATCGATTTTAAATTATCAGAAAACTATATTTTGAAGTTCTCAGTTTCAAGTGTGTTTTCTTTAATATGGAGGGTTTTCATAATACTGATGTTTCATGTAATATTGATCTAATATGATGTATTCTTATATTGGGGCCGGAAATTAAGGCAAGTGGCCTTGATTAGATTGTCTCTGAAGCATAGTTTTTTTTTCAGTTTGGAGCCTCTAATGTAAAATGTAAGTAAGTATCTAATGTAAGTATCTTAAGCACAGGTTTTTTTTTGTCAAAGTTTTAGTAGTCTATACTAGCCTTTAAATTAATTTATGTTCTGCTGGAGGCCTTCTTTTTCCTTTAATGTTCTTTTTATATTGAAGATTTGCTACGTCGAGGAGCAGAGTCAATATTAGAAAATTTGGTACAATTTTTATTTGAACGACTTCCTACTTACCCACAGGAATCAAAGCGTACCGTGTATGATGTGGTAAGTGTTTTTACATTTATTGGTAGCTTAGAAGTTTACACCAGGTTCAGCGTTATAAACCTAACTGGCAATAATATATGACGGCTTCTGCCTAGTGTTTTTGCGTCTAGCTTGTCTCTCACAAAGCCTGTAAAGACCACTCCTCTTCCTTTCAATGCCATGGAAACGTCAGCCAATTCAGATTCTGCGGACAGTTAGCTTTAATTAGCTACTATTACACAAAAAACGATTTTGTTCAAATAAAAGTAAAGAGTGACATTAAACCTCTGACGAGGAACAGAAATTATCCTGTATATAGTAGGTCTCTTGCCCTATCAACTTCCGCTCTTTACACTAAAGTTTGACCAATAGTTTTTTGAATGCGTTTTAGGGGGCACCATGTATTGCCAGTGAGTAATTGCAGGATTGTATCAATCGATTGTCATTCAAAAGGTTTGAATTAAAGATTTTAATATTTTCAAGCAAATGTATTATTACAAATATGATTAAAGCAATACAATTTCCTTCTCGAAGTATTGTGATAAAATAAAGAAGTTTTTCAAACTGCTTATCACATGGCTCTTGCATAAGACCATTCAATCTTGAAGCGTTGAAATGAACGTTCAGTCCTTAACTTTTTTGTATTTTAGTGTAAGAAACGAAAGGGAGTGTTATTTTTTTCGGTGAGGGGAGTGACACTTTCCGATCACCTATAGGATAATTTCTATTTGTTTCAAATTTGCTTTCGCTCTTAACGTACATTTGAAGACAAATTTTTATGTACGTTTATTGTCTATGTATTTTGTGTATTTAATATCAGATTTGCTGTAATATAAGTCAACTCCCTGCTGTTACTACTAAAGTTTGATTTTTCATAGTTATCAAAAATTTTGAAAAAAACAATTGTCGAGCAAGGAAACTTACCATTTGAAGCTGATTCAGGAATGGTAACTTTTATCTCGAATAATCTTAGTGGTAAAAGTTCGCTTTATAAACTTCTTGAATTCGAACACTGCACAAATATAGACTGCGCTGTCTGAAAAGCAGAAAGGAAAATGGACTACGATCAATACTTGCTGATAATAGTATTCCAAATTATTTTGACATATTCTGCCTGAATAGGGTGTGCGTTGGCGATGTGGATTTTTCCATTGTTCTAGAAAAAGGGAGAAAACGCCCCCAAAAAAGAATGCCGCATTCTGAGAGCCGATTGGTAAATTTTGAAACGTTTTCCGGTCTGAGAGGATGTGCTTAGGTATAAGAATCTGTTCATAATAATAATAATAAAAAAAAAAAGAAAAGAAAAACACCACCAAAATCTAGTGCTATGCTGGTGAAAATTAACCGATGAAATTCGATATGCCAGAGAGGATTAGAGCAGAGGTTCTATACTGCTACTTGCACAAGAGCGGGATTTCGTATTGATCCCGAAAAGGCTGGTCACAGTTGAGTTTTTTTTCTTTTTGTTATTATTTAGTTGCTCTGGGAATCATTGTTTTGGATTAGGAGTCGTAGAATCAGGGGAGAAGGCTCATTCTGACAGAAATTTAAAGTTTTAGGGCCCTTTTTAGCAACCAATTGATGTTATTGATGTTATTGATGTTAAAAGTAAAGATCACCATCTAGTAGTGTCAAGGGTTAATTTAAAGCTGAAATATCGGAAGGGTAATTACCTCCCTGGAAGTTATGATGTTAGTAGACTCCAGGATGAGAATTTGAGTGAAACTTTCCAGGAACAGTTGAATACTAAACTTGAGAGTTTAAAATTTGATAATGTGGAAGATGGTTGGAATAACTTTAGAAAAATAATTTGTGAAGTTGCTGAAGGTGTCTTAGGGAAGTAAGCTAGAACTGAAGCTAAGAATATTAGTGAAAAATCTCTAGCTTTAATAGAAAGGAGAAATGACTTGTACAAGAATTATCTGAGTGATAGATCGCATGAAAACAAAAGAAATGTAAAGAAAGTGGAGAAAGCATTGAAATATGAACTAAGGAGGTGTGAAGTGGAGGCCATGGATAAAATTGCCGAAGATTTAGAAGATGCAGCTAGACGGCATAATAGTAAAATATTGTACTGGCACGTTAATAAATTGAGAGGTAGTAGTCAATCCGGACTTGTCCCAGTTAAAGATAGGAATGGGGTGGCAATTAGCGATAAGGAAAAAGCTAAAGCGAGATGGGCCGAACATTTTGAGAATTTGCTTAACCGAGATAGAGTTGCAGGAAAAAATATAAAGGAAAATGAAAAATTTTGTGATGCCTTGGATGTGAAGGAAGATTTGTTTTGTGAGGATGAATTAGCAACAGTACTAAAAGGATTAAAAAATAATATGGCTCCAGCTGCTGATATGGTGGTAAATGACTTGCTCAAATATGGTGGTTCTGAGGTTAGAAATAAGCTATTGAAGATTATGAATAGGTTTTTTGAAAAAGGGGAAGTACCTAACGATTTTAGGAAAGCCTTAATTAAGCCACTTTATAAGGAAGGTGATAAAAGTGAGTGTGGTAATTATCGAGGCATTAGTCTGGTCTCTGTAGTTAGCAAATTACTTTGTAATATGATACTTTTTAGACTGAGAGATGCCGTAGACAAAGTTTTAAGAGAAGAGCAGTGCGGTTTTAGAAAAGGTAGAGGATGTGTTGACCAAATTTTCACTCTTAGGTTAATAATTGAGAAGTTCCTAAGTTTTCAAACACCTTTGGTCCTCGGTTTTATAAATTATGAGCAAACGTTCGATTCTATTGATAGAAGAGCTTTAGCAAAGGTCTTATCCTTGTATGGTATACCAGAAAAATACAATAGAATGATTAGTGCTATGTATGAGAATAACACTGTTGCGGTTAAGGTAGGAAATGAGGTTAGCAGCTGGTTTCGTATTAAATTAGGAGTTAAGCAGGGTTGTGTTCTATCCTCCTTTATATGGATTATTTTGATGGACTTTGTTTTAAGGAGCACAGGAAAGGCAATGGGAGACCACGGAGTTAAATGGGGAGGAAAATGTCTCCTGGACTTGGATTATGCTGATGATTTAAGCATCCTAGATGAAAGTGTGAGCAAAATGAATGAAGTTTTAGAGGTTTTGCGAGTTCAGGGTGCTAGTATTGGTTTGAAAATTAATGTTAGGAAGACTAAGTCACTAAGGCTAGGAATAAGTGAAGATGAAAAGGTGACGTTGGGTAATGGAAAGATTGATCGGGTGGGCAGCTTCACTTACCTTGGTAGTATTATTAGTAAAGATGGTGGGAGCAGTGAAGATGTTAAAAATAGAATAGCCAAGGCTCAGGGTGTTTTTTCACAGTTAAAAAAAGTCTGGAAGAATAGGAAGATAAGTCTGCAAACCAAGATTAGAATCTTAGAAGCTACAGTGATGACAGTGGTCAAATATGGCTCCTCTGAAGCATGGACGCTCCAAAAAGCGGATGAAGATTTTCTAGATTTTTTCCAGAAAACTTGCTTAAGGATTGTTCTGGGTACCCGGTTGACTTACCTTATTTCAAACAAAATGATATACAAAATATTTGGTTCAATACCGCTCCCTTGGTATATAATGAAAGAAAGGTTGAGGTGATTGTGGCATGTTTTTTGGATGCAGGATGACAGATTGCGAAGAATTGTTCGTTTCAGCCATCCGTCTAGGGCTAAAGAGAAAGCAGTGCGTCCCTGTCTGGGGTGGGAGAACGTCATAGAGAAAGATTTAAAGGAAATAAGAACTTCATGAGAGGGCGTAAAAAGGTAACCTTTGAAACGAATGGGATGGCGGAGGATCGTGCATAGCAGTGTTGGCCTCAGACGGCTTGGTGCTGCGGTGAGTTGTTAGTAGTAGTAGTTAGTAGTTTTAGCAACCAAAGAGTTAGTGTGACAGCACATCCTGTCCTAGCTTTAGAATTTTTGAAGGATGATATATTTGAAAATGACAGAACCTCTTAGTTTAGAAAGAATTGTAAAGCAGCCCTTTGTTCACCCTACCCTTCCTACGAAAAAAGACCGCTTCTTTTATGAGCATGAGATTATGTAGCTTACCATCGTTGTTTGCCGTACATAAATGAATACAATTGTAGTAATGACATTTCTCACAAGTAATATTTCTTACCATTCACAAATGACACAAAAATCACAAATAATTTTTTCACTATTATATTAAACAACCATTTTGTTCTTTTGTGTTCCGGTTCATCCTTTTTACATTCTTCTTTTTTAAAGTGTTAACTTCAATGGGAAGTTAAAAAAAAAAAATTATGTGAAACTTCACATTTTCCAAATTATCTATTTTGGTTAAACTACATAGGGTTTTCCCTTTTTTTTAGAAGATTCGGAGTCAAGCTGTGGAAGCTTCATCTGAAGGATCAAAATTACCAGTTAAATGCAATGTCTGTCTCACATGATACTATAAGCAGAATTTTTTTTTTTAGGTTTAGAATATAACATAGCACTATTGTATTTACATCCAAGTTTCCAAAAAGGCGAATATAAAATTAATTAAAAACGGCTAGGATATTAAGTTGGATGACGTACTCAACCAAAAGGTTGAACTCAACTCAACCTGGTTGAACTCAACGAACCAGGTTGTCAGAATGATATTTTTTTATACCATACATAGCAAACACTCAAGTCAAAATCACAAATAAAAGAGTTATAAGAGCCAGAAATAAAGAGAGCCCAGTTATGCCTCTGATGTATATTCATTTTCCTATCCTATTTTCATTTGTATGTAATATTTTGAACACTCTCCTGGGAAAATTCTTTCGAGTGTATTAACTCTAATTACTGTTGAATTAAAATCTTAGTTTTAGCAAAATCCCAAGCATTGGTTCTAAATCAAACACAGTTTGTACAATAATTAGGCTATATTGAATTCAACCAAACACAACGCTCAGACCACCTTATGCAGCCTAAGAAGTAAAATTAGATTTGGATATTTTAATTCTAAGACTGGAAACAAGAAA